>NC_066620.1:44210061-44510538 GCF_025201925.1 Gopherus flavomarginatus
GTTCCTTTAATATCCTCAGATGGAGATTGTCCGGGCCCTCCGATTTTGTCCCATTAAGCTGTTCAAGTTTGGCCTCTACCTCAGTTGCGGTAATATCCACCTCCATATCCACATTCCCATTTATCATCCCTCCATCATCGCTAAACTCCTCACTAGTCTTATTAAAAACTGAGGCAAAGTACTTATTTAGATATTGGGCCATGCCGAGGTTATCCTTAACCTCCATTCCATCCTCAGTGTATAGTGGCCCCACTTCTTCTTTCTTCGTTTTCTTCTTATTTATGTGGCTGTAGAACCTTTTACTATTGGTTTTGATTCCCTTTGCAAGGTCCAGTTCAATGCGGCTTTTAGCCTTCCTCACTTTATCCCTACATGTTCCCCCAGATCCTCCTTCTTCTCTTTTTTAAAAATGGGCACTCATTAGCCTTTTTCCAGTCATCCGGGACCTCCCCCAATCGCCATGAGTTTTCATAGATAATGGCCAATGGCTCTGCAATCACATCAGCCAACTCCTTTAGCACCCTCGGAAGCAGTGCATCTAGCCCCATGGACTTGTGCTTGTCCAGCTTTTCTATATAGTCCTGAACAACTTCTTTCTCCACAGAGGGCTGGTCACCTCCTCCCCATACTGTGCTACCCAGTGCAGATGGAGGACACAACCTCTTTTCTTCACGGTGAGGAATCAGCTTGGGTATAATGTCATAATGTGCCATTTGGTGGTATGTGCAGACTGTGTTTGTGGGTATTAATGTTAAATCATTTCAGATAAGGCTGAGATACAGTAGTTTAAAAAATCAGTTGCAATCAGTTGTAAAGGGTTATAACAAGTTGTGCAGGAGCTAGATTTTCTGTTTCACAGGAAATTCCACAATTTTGCATTTCTTTTGTTCCAAATTGGAATGAAAACAAAATATTTTGAAATCTCCTTTAAAATATAATTTCTGAAAAAGTTTCATTTCAGGGCAATCAAAACCTTTCATTTAGATAATATCAAAATGTATCATTTCAATGTAGATTTTTTCCTTAATTAAAAAAAATTATAATAGAAAATAAAAGAAATTTCAAAATGAAAAGTCATTTTGAAATGAAAAAATCTGAAAATGTTAAAATCGAACATTTGGGTCTAATTGAAACACCTTTTTTCATTTTTTCCTCCCTAAATGAAATATTGTCAAAATCAAGCACAGTCCTGAAGGAAGTTTCAATTTTGAACAAATAGTTATAAGCAGAACCTCCTCAATTCCTGATATAGAATGCAGGATTCGCACCAAAAAGAATGTTCTCTATTCTACTGTCAGTTTATACAGGAAAGACAAGGTGGGTAAGGTAATATATTTTATTGGACCAATTTCTGTTGGTGAGAGAGACAAGCTTTCAAGCCACCCAGAGCTCTTCTTTAGATCAGTCCTTATATCCCATTACTAATCCCTGCAGTTCCCTCCAGGTATTAAAGCCTGTCATGAATATAAAGGGAAGGGTAGCAACTGCCTTACCTGTAAGAGGTTAAGTAGTTCAAATAACCTAGCTGACACCTCACCAGGAGGACCAATGAGAAAAGAAGATACTTTCAAATCGGGGGTGGGGGCTTGTTTGTTGTTCTCTTTTGTTGTTCCCTCTCTGGATGGAGGGAGAAACCAAGCAGGTACAACATCTCCTGAAAATATACCTGGAATAATCCATTTAAAACCACAGAAATTGTAGGTAGGGCAAGGAAATGCATTAGGTTATCTTTTGTTTTCACTTGTGAATTTTCCTATGCTACAGAGGTAGTTTTATTCCTGTTTTTGTAACTGTGAAGCTAAGCCCAGAGGGAAATCCTCTGTGTTTTAATCTTTTTATTACCCTGTAAAGTACCTTCCATCCTGATTTTGCAGGGGTGATTCTTTTATTTTTTTCTTTATAAATAAAGTTATTCTTTTAAGAACCTGATTGTTTTCAGTGTCCTGAAGACAAAGGGTTTGGTCTGTGCTCACATTACTAAGGCAATTGATTGGCATATTATTTTCAAGCCTCCCCAGGAAAGGGGGTGAAGGGATTTGGGGGGATATTTTGGAGAAATAGGGATTCCAAGTGACTCTTCCCTGAATTTTTTTATAAATCACTTGGTGGTGGCAGCAATACCATGCAAGGACAAGGAAAGGAATTTGTGCCTTGGGGAAGTTTGAATCTAAGCTGGTAAAATATAAGCTTAGGGGGTGTTTTATGCGGGTCTCCACATATGTACCCCAACGTTCAAAGTGGGGGAGAACCCTAACAAAGCCTGTAAACAAATACCACTCATACTGTAAAAAAAGAGGTAAACAAACTTGGTATCCCAGAATCCCAAGTCCTTCATACTCCAAGAAAGGGGATCACGTAACACTATATTTCCCATAAATGCCTGAAGGCATGTTGTTAATTTCTTCGCGGAACCAATTGCCCACATTTTTGCAAACCATTCTGTGGCTGAGAATAGTGTTGATCTTTTTGCAATATTTAGCCATCGCTCTAGTACCAGCATGGAGCAACTACATAATTGGGCTATACTTGTTTTATGAAAAATGGTACATCCTGCACGGTACTAAATAGAAAACTGCAGTTCTAGTTTTAGATATTTTTCTGTAATCGTCAACATTTTCTATATAGCATTTTCTCTCAAAGTCCAAATTCTCAGCCACTTCATAAGTATAAAAATAGCTGATTTTCTCACAACTTCTCCAACAATTAGGCAACAAGCCTGCCCCGAGATGGTTCGATTTCACTGGAGTCAGCACCTATGGTACAATGTGGTTTGCGTTTCTTTAAGCATTCAGGAGTGTTTTCAGTAAGAACTCCAGATGGCTTTGCAATCAAAACCTTTGCATTCAGCTGATACCTTCATGCTCTGTGTTGATATTGTTATGAAGAACTTTAGCCACATATAAATATTCAATATGGAAGGTGTTTCAAGTGAAGCAAAATATATTGGCTTCTGCAGCAACATGTGTTTAACTATTCTTTGTCTTTACAGTATCTTTAAAAATATTATGTGACATTTAAAATAGTAAAATTTGGAAAGAAAGGAAAAAGGAAAGAAAGGAAGCATGAATGAAGTGCCGTCTCTTCTTCTTTTCCCAAGTGAAATTGTTACTTAATTACAAACAGGGCACCCCTACGTGAGGAACTGAAGAGAAGGGCAACATATATGACCTTTCCATAGCACTGTGCTTTGAAACACATGCTAGGCAGAACCAATCAATGTGGACAGATTTAGCAAGATAAACACCCAAGGCGACATTTTATATTTGACAAGACTAGGTCTTCTCCGGGCTAGAGAACAGCAATGAGAAAGCTTGTTATGTACATTTAAGATGCACATTTAAAAGGAAAATATTTGCTTATCAGTTGTGGCAGTATAATGTCAAACATACGGTAGCTACTTGATGTTTTAACCTTACCCCCAAGCTATAAGGAAATTGAATAGATAGTCCATTTTCTTGTGTCTTTAGAGTAACTGAACATGAAAGGCTGGACTTCGGGAGAACAGCAGACAGGCTGCCCAACAAGGCCAACAGAGCTGGGGAAACATGTTCATGTGCAATGGATATCCCAGTGTTTGCTTGGAAAAATGTAACATTTGGTGCTGATTTAAAGAATCCCATGTGAATAGGTAGTTGAGTTTACACCGGAAAAAGAAAAGGATATAGAAGATTGATACAAGTTGAGAATAAATTAATGACTGTGTTAATATACTTAGGACCCATTTTAATTAACACTTGGATCATATACCATAGTTAACATAAATACGATTTTTTTTAAAAAAAAAGGCAAAATAATGACCTATGCTGAAAAATCCAGTCTCAAACAAATATCTTGTAGATAGTTTAGCATCAGAGGTACATTTTTCTAGCAATACAACACTGATGCTATAGGAAAAATAAACCTATTTTAGCATGGATTGCTAACGTCTTATCCCAATTTCTATTGCAGTCAATGGAATGACTTAAACTGATGACACAGGGCTTTGGATTGGGGCCCTAGAAAGGACTTAAGAACAGTTTAAGATACTTGCTACTCCATATTAATCTTGAGGAAAAATCCCGTAAAATTTAAAAGAGAATGATAACTTTGCTATGCAATTTTTAAAACAACGTATAGAGTTCGATAGCAGGGTTATAATCCTCGATTAAATTCTATAGGGTGTTTTTTAAATGTTGTAGAAATTACATTATTCTCTGCTAAATTCAGAGTGATTTTTGTAGCACCTTCTTGGTTTAACAATGAACAGCCCTATATATTATTATTAGTTTCCACAAGGGACCCCAAAATCCCAGTAGTGTTGTCATCCAAGGTTTTGATTCAGGCACAATCCTAACCCTTAGTTATCTTTTCCGCAATTAACCCTCTGTATGGCAATACACATTGCTCTAATGTGCCCTCTGGATGCTTAGAGGGTGATTGTCAGAACTAGAACAGGTATCTATCTCAAATATAGTTTACCACCAAACACCACATCTTTTATGGGGTTTTATTAAGGCATTAATTCATTGCATAGGGTTTGTATTTTGATTAGTTTATAGATTAACTCTCAACTTTTGATATGCTATACAACTGCTTTTTCTCCACTGAAAAATATTCCCCCTGAAATATTTTAATTGAAAAGGAAAATATGCAAAAATACTTTTTCTGCAACAACTCAAATTTGGGAACCAGGTCACCTGAGCAAGTTTTATCCTGGTTGTTTATTTAATCTTATTTCTTCCCTGAAATACTATTGGTAACCAAGTATTTGCCTACATTATTCTTGGATCACCATAAGGAATAGTCTGCTAGCTGTTCCTTGGTTAAATTTTTTTGAAATGGACAAGACAATCTGGTATTGGGCCTTCTCTTTCCCATCCAAACTCAAAGTCATCATTTTATTCAATCAGGCTATTCTCAGTTTTGCCATTTCCTATACATGTGCCTTGAAATTAGGGTTGCCAACCCTCCAGGTGTCCAGGAGGGTGTCCTGGAGTCTCCAGGAATTAAAGATTATGTCATATGATGAAACCTCCAGGAATATGACCAACCAAAATTGGCAACCCTAGTCCTGAAGCAGCTGGGGAAAAGAAGTGCCTATCACAGAAGTACATGAAGCACCCACCGAAATTACCAAGCATGTAAGGCAGGCCTGCTAGAACCATGTGCCCATGGGCTGGATCCTCTTGCAGCTACTCGGTAGTGGCAAGGAAGGGACTCAGAGCTGTGTTACATCCTGCACAGATTTCCACGCTGAAACTCAGCTGGCCTCCAGGGAATAAGAACATAAGAACAGCCATATTGGGTCAGACGAATGGTCCATCTCACCCAGTATCCTGTCTTTCGACAGTGACCTGTAACAGATGCTTCGGAGGGAATGAACAGAACAGGGCAATTTATCAAGTGATCTACACCTTGTTGCCCAGTCCCAGCTTCTGGAAGTCTGAAGTTTGGAACACCCAGAGCATGGGGTGCCATACACATTAGACCGTCCTTTGCTCCACCTTACCTTGCCACAGCCCTGCTCCAAAAATGCATGGAGCCCCAGTGGAAGGACATTCACAGAGGACTAGGAAGTTTACCTGTATAAAGATATCTCACTGGTTGGTTTACTTACATACAGAATATAGTGCCTGTAAATTCTGGTTTAATTAACTCATATCTGGTTTTCCACAAGAAGAAATAATTGTTCTGCAGCCAAGTCCTACTACTAGCTAAAATTTCTTGTGCTATCACTTGTCTAGGGATGAATCTAGTGTATCTTTGATTATTAACCTATATTCTCAAAGTCTGATGCATTGTTAGAAGGCCAGGGGTTATTAATTTCAAAAACAGAAGGTAGAGTTTAATGAATAATGAATAGCAGCTGTTGGAAACAAATCTTCATAGCCCTGGGACTGTCTTTCCCTATGTTACAATTACACTTTGATTGACCCCAACAATAACTAACAAGCATGCCCAGCTGGATCATAAACTAAATGTATACCACATCCAGATTTGGTGTAAAATTTCACATCAATGAAACACTCACTGTCCGTCTAACTTTGTCCAATTGTACATCAATCAGACTTACGAATTAATTCTGTGGAAGTTTGGGATATGTATATTACTGGTAAAAAGTTCTTTACTGGCAATGAACACACATAGATCTGGGAAATCATTAATGCACAGGGACAGTAGACGTGGAAGAAAAACACTCAGTCACCTAGAATTCAGGACTGTTTATTGTGTGATTGCCTGTGGGCTCTGAGCGGGGTGGATGTTTTCCAGTTCGCTTAAAGCAGGAACATCTTTGTAGCCAGGACTAACAGCAGAAAAGAATTAAATAAGAGACGCTGATTGATTGAGCACCTGAGCTGTTTGGATGTTTCCTTATGAAACATCTTACTAAGTTAGGGCTCAGTTCTCTAGCTAGTTGGCATTTGGAATAGCCGCTGACTCCAATGGGAGTTCAGTGCATCTATTGTTTGGAGTAAAATGTAGCACATCACCTGAATTTGTCAATTGTCTAAGAACTGCTCCTTTGCTTCTACCTTGCTAGCAAAACCAGAAAAGCCTGGTATGTGCGCACTAACAACAATTCTCTGTCAATGGCTGACACAACATCTCTACCTCTCTTCCTCTCAAACAAGAAAGCTAGTCCATAGGCAAAACATTACAGGGATGAGACAGTGGTGCATAAAATAATCCATCTTTTAGATTTCCTGAGTGGTCCCCCTGTTCTTTCCCAATAACCCCAGCTGAATCAAATAAGAGAATAGCAGATCCTCATCTCATCAAACTCCCTGGTATTTTCCTCATTAAGACAATTCCCACTCTAAAACAACTACTGTAGCTAAATGTGATTTTCATAGGTTTTGTAGGGGAGACAAATTCCTCTGGCAGTATTCTCTCTGCTCCACAAAATACACTGCAATGGACCCCATATTATTGTTACAAGGCCTTTCACTACAGGGAAGGCTGGAATGCATCCTAACCTATAACCAGAAAGTCACCGGCTTAAGATTCAGAAATCATACCCTGCCCCTCCAGTTCAGTCTTCCAGATGCCTCCAAAGACAGCACGCAACAGGACTACACATCCATTGAACTGTAACTAGCTCAGCTTCTGGGCTGTACAGCGTGTAGCAGAACAGTAGCTGTGTTCCTTACCTGTTTTCTCCATATGTGTAGAAGAAACACAAACATCCCTTCCTTCTGCTGCTCTCCCTTCCAGTGAATGTCAGACAAATAAAGGGCTGTGGAATAAAACAGGATCTATCACAAAGACAAAAACTGACCCTTCTTTCTTTCCCCTGCCCATAACACTTCTCTCCCCAACTGCCTTCATTTTGTGGTCCTTACTTTATGTTTTCACAGTGACTATAATCAGCTATACCTTGTTGCTGAATTTAGAACTCCACAAAGATTGCAATTTCTTGTCAGATTTTCCTAAGATCATTTTTTTCCTATATGGAATTTCTTTGGATTCTTGTCTGAATCTCAGAGGACCAAGTCCTGGGCCATCATGATGGAAATTTTTCTGAATATATCTGAAGAGATGTTAAATATAAACTATAGGACCACATTTTCAGTCACAGTCTATGATCTTAGGACCACAAAAGTACATGCAAAATGTTGGTGCCCTCAAAACCTTGTGGATACTCAGCATTTGTAGTTGGTCTCTCAGAGATCCCATTCATCTGCACATACATAAGAACAGGTCCAAGTTTGAGGGTGCAATAAATGTATGTGTATTTTTGGAAGGTAGTCTGGAGACAGCTGAAAATTTGGTCCAAAGTGGTTTTTCAATCTAAGTGAAGCAGAACCTCAGTTTCTTGAACACCCCTACATTCAATGACAGTTATTTTATAATTACAGTGAGAGACTGTATATTCATAGCCCATTTGTTATCCATTTTAAATGGTTATTCCAGAAATGGGGTTCTTTTCACGGCCCAGTACATAGCACAGATACAGTGATATTTTTCTCTTGGATGAAAAGTGAAGACAAATGACATGCATGTCATAAACTTTCACGAGTCATGACAAAAATCACAGTCTCTATAATAGAAACTGAAAGACCATTTCATCTACTTACACTATACTAGTATATTCCAACCTATCCACACCAGCAGAGCTGTTGGGCCTGATTCTGACTTCATATTGATTTTATCCCTGTGTAACTTCATTAACTTCAATAGAGTGCGGATAGAAACTGCTCATATGAATCTAATACACATAAAACCCTACAGGTCTTATTTGAACTTTCTGAGTCAGAAAGTTTTTGGATGAATGACATCATGGACATTAATTACACTTTGGGCCAAGTCTTTGACAAAAACATTGGGCTTTTTTCCATCTGTTTCTGGTGTGAGGGTTGGGGGTCTTTTCTCTCTGCGCAGGGACTTTGCCATAGTTATCCATGCCTTTGTCACCTGAGACTGGATGGCTGTAATGCGTTCTACATAGGGCTTTACATTGAGATCACTCAACAATTGGAACTAGAGCAGTGTGGCTGCTCACTTATGGAGTTTCATGCCAAGAACACTTTACACCAGGGCCCTCGGATCTGCACTGGCTGCAAATAAGTTTCTGGCTGGAATTCAAGGTTTGGTATTGACTTACACAAACCTAAATGGTTACCCGAGAGACCACCACTCTCCTGTAACATGCTGCTACAGCTGAGATCAGCAGAAATGCTTGAACTGGATCTTGAGCTGTGGAATTCACTCCCCACCTAGTCCACCCAAGCCCATATCTATTAACATTCGGGACATGTTGAAAGTCCCATCTATTTCCCAGACATTTGGGAAGAGGATAGTTTGAAGGCTGGGTACAGAGATTTTGTTTTTTGCTCTGGGGGGAAATTTCATATACTGGTAAGTAATTATTTTGCACTGGGAAAAACAGTCCATTGTATTTGAAATGTTAATATGGAAATAATTTATGTCAGGGATGGGGGCCTGCCACTGAAGGCAATGCACATTTTATAACTGACTCCAGCATTCTCACTGTTGGGCAGCGGAGAGGGCTGCAGAGGTGTTGGAGGAATGAGAGAGATTGGCAGAAGTTCTAAGCATGTCAGCAATGATTTTTTTTTATTTATTTTTAAATAAAATAAAATGTAGAAATCTTGAGGTATAGAATGATCTTAATATGGAAGATTAGGAGTGGCTAGGTAGGTGGCTGGGCAAGGTTGGTGAATCACAATTCAACTGAGGAGCCTTTCATGAGCTGTTTATATATTGTACTTAGCCAAACCTGTCAAAAGAGACATCTGCCTCTGAGCTAACCACATCCTACTTGCTTCCACAAGTGAAAGGAAATACAGACAAAGTCTTAGCATTATTCATAACTGTATTCTGTTTGGCAAACATTATGATCAGGCATCAAGTAATGACATGGTAATACATATGTATTACTATGAAAAGTGCAAAGGATATTTAGTGCCCAGGATATCAAATTACAGTATACGGTCCATAGGATATTAAGTAGATTTCTAGTTTATTCCAATTTACATGACTTGAGGTTGTGCCTAAATTATGAAAATCCCGCCTTTTGCAAGTTAGTGCCAAGTGTAGCAAAAAAGTGAGGACTACTCCAGCTGTGTCTTCCCAGTGCGCTAGAATAGATTTTGGGGCAGTAAACATTTTCTGTCAATATTTTGGAGGAAGAAAAGATTGTCTAATATGTTTTTGGTTCTTTAAATCTAGAATTCCATTTCCAGTAAGAGCCACAAGAAACACTGGGAGAAAGGTTAGAATCTGCTACTTGGGAAATTGAGGTGGGAGTTTGTTTTAAGGAAGCCATATGCACTGGAAAAGTAGATCCTGTTCCTTGTCTTCCCTTTCCTACACGACACAAACAATGGGGGAGGAGTCTAAATAAATGAATCCCTGGGTCCAGGAGCTCTGGAGCTTTTTTCCTGTTGCTGTCTTCCTGAGATACCGTCTGTTCCCAAATCCTGTCTCATGCCCCAGGATCATTGTCATGTCTGCAGCCACATCCTGCTTTTGTCAGTGAGTGCTCAAAACATTCCTGCTGGGTCAGAGAATGTTATAGAAACACATGGATTAGATTGTACAAGGTAGATAGATAAACTAATTCATGACTACAGACATTGTAGGTGTCAGCTCAGCTGAATCACAGACTTTTGACATTTGAAAGAGAACCCAGAACCACTGGCACAGAAGAAAAGACAGATATCTACTACTCAGATTAAAGGAGAATTCTCTATAGCTGCTTCCCTAATAGTTGGGTCATACCTTATATAAGCTGTCATGATAAAATGCAGTGAGATCCGTACAGTGGCCAGTTACAGCTCCAACCCAGAAGACCTCAGATTTTTATTGTGATAGAAACTAGAAGTGCTCCACAAGAGACTCACCACTTATGCAATAAGGGCTATATCCTTGTTCCACTGATGTCAGTGGGAATTATGACATTGATTTCAATGGGCCCAGGATTTGGCTTTGAGAGCTTGCACAGCAGCTGGTCTGTTGCCTATACAAAAATATGCTCATGGTTTGCTGTGACATTACATCATTGCCTCTCAAGGACACTGAGGGCACATTTACACAAAAAAGTTTTATTGGTAAAATGTCTGCCAACATACAGCTGCCAACATTGCTGTGTTGCTGAATGCTGTTCACTTTTGGCTGACTTTGTCAGCGCAGCACCTTCTTGTGAGCACTTTCAACCATGACACTGTGTGTTTAAGCAGGGGAATGCTCCTGCTATCGTGGGAAACTTTCCTGGCTCGTACACTACCCCGATGAAATGGGTTAGCAAAAGGATCCGAGTCCTCGCTCCCACTTCCTTTACCCAAAGGCCTGCCTGACCTCGAGGACTCCCCTTCCACTTTCAGAGTCAGAGTCCTTGTAATCCCAATAAGGCTGGGCCCAGGATTCCTGGGGGGCTCGAACCCCAACCTTGTCTTGGTCACTTAAGGCAGGGTCTAAGGTGCTCTCTCTGCACTGGATGCTTCCCTGATCATTACATACAGTTCAAAGCAAATACAATTTATTAAACAGCAATCAATTAAAAAAAAATAAGGAAAATGGGAAAGGCTAAAGGAAAACATGTAACCCCACACTGTGGCTTGGGGACATCACAACCAGCATTTCTGGCATGTAAGGGAAGTTCAGTCTGTCCCTCACAAGTCCCAGGCCCTTTCTCAGGCCTGGCTGTGCTGCAGGGATGCTGCGGGTCAGATACTTGCTCTGGTGGTGGCCATACGCCCTCAGACTCTAGATGGCAGGACTCTTCTTCCCGGTGTCACCCCCGCCCTATCAGGGATACTATCAGGGGTGGCTCCAGGCACCAGCACGCCAAGCGCATGCCTGGGGTGGCAAGCCACAGGGGGTGCTCTGCCAGTCGCCGCAAGGGCAGCAGGCAGGTTGCCTTCAGCGGCATGCCTGCGGAGGTCCACTGGTCCTACAGCTTCGGCGGACCTCCCGCAGGTGTGCCACTGAATCCACGGGACTGGGGACCTCCCACAGGCAAGCCGCCGAAGGCAACCTGCTTGCCGTGCTTGGGGCGGCAAAATACCTAGAGCCGTCCCTGGTTACAATCCCGCTCCAAGTCTGGCCTGCAAGGTGTCATGGAAGGGTCTAGGGTGTCCCCACTCAGGGGTGCTCTCTATGCACTGGGCCCGCTGCCCAAGGTCCCCCTCTGTCTCTCCCAGCTGCTCACCGTACCCAGCTCTGGACTGCTCTAGATCCACTCTGCCTCAGCACTGCTGCTGCTGCTTTGCCTCCAGGTCCCTGGGCTGCTTCTCTGACCCCTCTGGCTCTGGTTGCTGCAGCTCTGCTTCTAGCACAGGTCTGCTCTGTGGGCTGCTTCTGTGACTCTGCTTCCAGCACTGATCTGGTTCCTGGACTGCTTGTCTGGCCCCTCTGGCTGGCACAGCTCTGCTCCCCAGCTCAGCTTGGACCTCTGCTTTCTCCTTAGCTTGGCCCCTACTCTGTCTGACCCAGGCAATTCCAGCTCACATGGAGGACAGGACGTCCTGACTCCCTGATTACCCTGCCTGCCCTGTCAATCAGGCTGACTTGGAGCATTGGCCTCTCCCCATTGTTCCTTGGACTGTCAGTCTCAGGGTCCTGATTTCCCATTGACCCTTCCCCTTTCTTTTGGTACTGAGAACTATCCAACCAAAACACCCCACTGAGTTTTAGTAACGGGACAACAGTCCCACTACACGTGGCAAATCATGTCAAAGTTTGGCTGCCCAAGCAAATTTATCAACACCACCTGAAACATCTGCCAACAAGTCTGTGGCTCAAAGATCGAACTTCTCAGTCACCAAAGGACCCATGAAAAATAAAAGCTGTGAAAAATCATCCTCAACCTCAAGGGATCGCCGATGATACCTTCTTGTAGTAACACGTTGTATCGGCAAAAGACATGCAGCTTAGCACACAGGTATTCCAATGTTCCCTGTGTCACTAGCCTGAGCACTATCTTCAGAAAAATGTTACAGTGCCTAGTAGGATTCCAGCAGTCTTCTCAGGACTTGTGACGGTTTGGTGGTCAAGGTCTCACAATTCTTTCTGTTCCATCGCTCGGTCTTCTCTTTTTCAAGCCCCTGTTTTTTTTATTACTACAGTTCTCTCTGTCCCATCCTATAATCTGTTTTATTTGTGCCGGTTTTCATTCTCTTCATTGTCTTGCTATTGGAAGCAAGGATGCTGACCAGATCAGCTGAGCTTTCTGGTCTATTTTGGAAACAGGCCTACTGATTCTTTTGTATTTGTGGAACTACAATGACCACCCCACTGGCCAGATATGCAGCGGTGAAACTGAGAAAAGTAAGCAGGAGTGGATGATGTGGGCAGTGAGTGAAAGTCACCAGATACCACAGGCATTCACAGACCAGCTGGATATGGTGGAGCACTGGTTCTGGGCCCATGAAATGAGCACTGCATGGTGGGATTAGAACATGATGCAAATCTGGGATGACCAGCAGTGGCTGCAGATCCTTCAGATGAGGAAGGCTAAATTGCTGGAGCTGTGCACAGAATCTCAGAATGAGAGCTGCTTTGACAGGCTCATGCTGTGGAACCTTACAACCTCAGATTCCTGTTGGTTGGTAGGTGATCAGTTCAGTGTTGAAAAATCTAAAACGAAGGCAGTCTTCATCCAAGTGTCCAGGATCATTAAGCACATCCTGCTGCACAGGATTGCAACTCTGGAACCAATACATGGATTCAATGTACAGGAAATACTAGATGGACTAACTGAAACGGGCTTCTCTAACTGTGGTGGGATGATAGATGGGACGCGTATCCCGATTCTGCCCCCACACCATTGCTTCTGAGTATCTAAACACAAAGGGCTACTTTCCCATGGTTATGCAAGCACTGGTGGACCACCAGGGATGTTTCCCTGGAATTAACTTTGGGTGGTCAGGTACGTGACTCTTACATCTTTAAAAATTCAGGACTTTATGAAAAGCTTCATGCAGAAACATTTTTCCTGGACTGGTACATTCGCATTGATGGGGTGTCAATGCCAATTGTGAATCTTGGGGGCCCAGTTTATCGTTTGCTTCCCTAGCTCCTGACGCCATACACCAGGCACTGAGCAGCAGCAAGGAAAGCTGTAACTGGTTCCTGAACAAGTGCAGGATGGCTATGTAGTGTGCATTTGGCAGATTTAAGGCTCAGCAGAGATGCCTGATGATTAGGCTAGATCTCAGGGAGCCAACTATTCCGATAGTTAGTGCTATAATTCACATAATATTTGTAAGGCCAAGGAGAAAATGTTACCAGCAGCATGGAGGAAGAAAGCAAACAGCCTATGTGCTGATTTTGAGCTGCTGGACACAAGGGCATTTACCAGACCACATTGAGGCACTATATGGCTGAAAGAGGCCGTAAGCGCACAGTTTGAGACCATGTCATCACCATTATGAACATCTTTTGGACTTGAAAACTAAAACATTGTGTTTTGGAATAGAAAACCTTCCTCCAACAAGTTTACAACAGTCCTACTGCAGAACCATGTAGTCTGAATGCCCAGGTACTGATTGTTGCAAGCATTCTTTTGTGGTTTTGGTGTATTTCCTTTGAATACTCAGTTACTGGTTTATGTGCATTTCAGTGTTGAATGCATTGAGCTATATTTGTATTGTTTTTATCATAATAGAATTTTTTGCTGCCTGTGAATGTTTTCCCTTTGAACGCCACATTGGGTATTTGGGAATGCTTTTCAATTGTTTAAAGTACTCTTTCTGTTTTGCCTATTAATGCCAGTGCATACTCTTAAAATAAACTGGCTACTTTAAAACAATTCTTTTTTTCCTTGCCCACATGCGGCTGGATGTCATTTTCAGGGAGAGAATTGGGGCATGAAAAGCAGGGGGTAGAGTGTCGGGGACACTGAAGAAAGTTTTTAAAAATGTGCTTTAGTGGGGGCAGTAAACACACCTACCTGAGTCCCTTGCTCAGTGGTTCTCTCTCTGAGTTCAGCTGGGTCTTGAAGAGCTCCTAGCTGTCCATGGACTCTGCACTCCATGTTCCACCCCTCAATGAATTCATGATCACTGTGCTTTTCTGGAGTGCCTTCCTCCAGACAGATGAGGCATCAACTGTCACTTGCGGCTGAGCGGCGGGGTCTTCCTTCAGTATGGCATCCAGCTCAGCATAGTGGTGGCAGCTCAGAGGGGGCACGCCAGATTCTTTGTTGGCCTCCTTTGTCTTCTGGTAGGGCTGCTGCAGCTCCTTCCCTTTTGCCCACCATTGGCATTCGTCCCTGTCACACCCAGATTCTGCATCTCTTCTGCAATGTCCAAATAAATGTCTTTATTTCTTCAGGAATTCCATAGCTGGGCTTGCACTGCTCTTACTCCCTCACCCCACCACCCCCCTCGCCTCCCACATATACACCCCACACACACACTCACAGGCCAGGGAAACCCAGGATTTCTTTCCTGGACCAGACAGAAGCATGAGATTTAGCTGGAGTTTAGGCTGCAGCTTTACCTGGAGCCATACTTGCATGTTTGCAAAGGTTGGCTGACAGGAAGAGAGGCATCTCTAATACACACAGGAGATTTTAAAGCAGGGGGAGTGGAGGGAGGGCAAGCGTCTGGGTCACTATGATCCCTGGGCAGAAGAGTTCAAAAATTTTTACCAGAGGAGTCACTACCATAGGGACAGAGGCATTGTAGAATTGTTGCTGGAGCACTGTTTGTACCAGTAATGTAGCTCCACACAGGCACTATACTGGTGGAATAGTGCCGGCATAGGACTATCATGGCTCAGGGAGCTGGTTTAGCTTTATCAACAGAAGTTCAGGGTTTTGTTGGCAGGACTCAAAATAGAGTGTGGACACTTGCAAGGCTGTGCTGGTAAAAACACTAGAGGCTTGTGCCAAGGGAGCTGTGTTGGTCAGAGATCACATGACTCTGACAGACCCCAGTCATTGGGATTGAACCTGGGACCTTTGGAGCTCAGTGTATGAACGTCTTCTGCATGACCTAAAAGCCACAGCTGTCTCAGACTCCTCAATCTCTGCTGGGCTAGGTGCCACTTGCGGGGCATAGAGTGCCACACCAAACAGGCATGGTTACAATCTTACTTCTTCACATCTCTGACCAACATAGCAATGCTGGCAGAAATCTGCAGTGCAGAGATGGCATAAGGCACCACAAAGGATCTTGATGGGGGCATTTTGTCGGTATTTTTGGGCTTCCCTAAAATGAGGCCCAGTTACTCTAGTCATAAAGAGACATAAATCTGGGAAATGTCACATTCTAGCACAGAAATATCTTGAAAGTGTTCTCAAAAAAAAATTCTGAACTCCCACCAACAATCTCCATTTGAAAAGAAAATGTAGGCCATGTGTGAATGTAAGGGAGAAAGAGTGAATAAAATAAAATATTCTCCACCCACATCATGGGAACAAGAAAGAGAGGGGGTGTGTTCAATCTTTAAGTAAATCACTTGTAAAAGGAGCGTAAATGATGTTGCTTTTACCCACAAGAAATAGTATGGCAGGATTTCTCTTTCTAAATTAGTCTTTACTGTCTGCTTGGTAAGTCATACTTCCATGTGATATTTATTACAATTAATTTTATTGGCACCATGGACCTGTTTCTTGCATTCTGTACTTTCCATTTATTTTCAAGAGGAAAAGGCACACAATTGTTTTTGTTCTATGTTTGAAAAGACTCTCTGGCTGGTCACATGAAAGATCAGAGTAACAGAGAATAGATCTCCAAAAATAATTTATTCTTCTTTATTAAGCCTGAATGCAGTAGGAATGGTCTTGTAGACAACAGATCATGTTGCTTCATCATTTTGTCCCTGTTCATTATAAGAGAGCTTTTTTAAAAGTACATCTAAAAGGAGAAAAAACATGTTCTTCCTAATGAGATTTTTCTATGCCTGTGTAACCTCAGTACTTACACTAATTCCGGTCTACAAATGTTCCACTCTGCACAGTTATTTAAACCCTTTTATAACTGACCAAACCTTTACATACTTGCCAAACAAGTACAGCCAATTTGCAGATTGACACAAATTCACCTCTTCACTGAGGCCGCGAATCACCACATATACAAAATGAAAGAGAGAGAGTGACATGGTTCTGGACAAATACATTCCTTGCATTTTTTGGCTGGAAACCTACCCACGTTTGGTTTGAATTAAAGATCCATCATACTGAAACGAATAACTAAATGGAAAGATATGGGGCCCTTTGAAGTGCGTGCAAATCAAATTTGGGTGATAATTAGCAGCAGACAACTGAAGTCTACTGTTTATTTACACATCAACTGATGTTACTGAGTGCTGTTTGAAGGTGGGCACGCGGAGAGTGTGGAGTGATTTTGCTTTATTTGAGATTAATTTGACCATTTTAATATATCAGTTAAAAATGGCCACATCTTATATGAAAAAAGGCACACACAGCTGCCTGATTCCTTTACTTTAGCTACTGTCAAATAACATAGTTACTGGGCTTTAGGAGTTCTATCTGCTGTATTTTTCCCCTGCAAATAGCTTCCTGAATAAAAAGATGCCTAGGGATGCCATAATTGGAATACAGAAAAAGCTGCTCATGCTTGTGTTATAGCAAAATATAATCTCCAATGAGGTCTGCCCAAACTATTCCCTGTTTATTTAATTTGGTTTGCCAGACTGCATTAATATATGTGTCATCAGCTGCGTGTTTGGCAAAGTATACAATTTTTCTTCTTGATGCACTTGGCTACAGTCGAATAGGAAATACTGTATTGCAACACTAGTCAAGAGAAGAACGATTCTCCAGCACTGGACAGACTAGTGAGACTACTCCTCACTGATTTATCCAGTGCATTGCATTAGGTGTGGGTATAGTTTTCACAGCACTGCATGTAATACAGATTTTTTAAATGACCAACTGCTGATAAATATAAACCATCAAAAAGCAAAAAGGATTTGATAAAGATGATAAAAATTAGGATTGTCAATTAATCACAGTTAACTCACGTGATTAACTCAAAAAAATTAATCATGATTAATTGCACTGTTAAACAATAGAATATCAATGACATTTATTAAATATTTTTCTACATTTTCAAATATACTGATTTCTATTACAACACAGAATACAAAGTGTACAGTGCTCACTTTATATTATTTTTATTACAAATATTTGCACTGTAAAAATGATAAACAAAAGAAATAATATTTTTCAATTCACCTCATACAAGTACTGTAGTGCAATCTTTTTATCATGAAAGTGTAATTTACAAATGTAGATTTTTTTGTTATATAACTGCACTCAAAAACAAAACAATGTAAAACTTTAGAGCCTACAAGTCCACTCAGTCCTAATTCTTGTTTAGCCAATCGCTGAGACAAACAAGTTTGTTTATATTTATAGGAGATACTGCTGCCTGCTTCTTATTTACATCACCTGAAAGTGAGAACAGGCATTCGCATGGGACTTTTGTAGCTGAAGTTGCAAGGTATTTAACATGCCAGATATGCTAAACAGTTGTATGCTCCTTCGTGTTTTGGCCACCAATCCAGAGGACATGCTTCCATGCTGATAATGCTCCTTACAAAAAAAATGTGTTAGTTAAATTTGTGACTGAACTGCTTGGGGGGTAAATTGTATGTTTCCTGTTCTGTTTTACCCACATTCTGCCATATATTTCATATTATAGCTGTCTTTGATAATGACCCAGCACATGCTAGTCTTAAGAACACTTTCACAGCAGATTTGACAAAACACAAAGAAGATACCAATGTGAGATTTCTAAAAAATAGCTAAAGCACTTGACCCAAGCTTTAATAATCTGAAATGCTGTCCAAAATCTGAGAGGGACAAGGTGTGGAGCATGCTTTCGGAAGTCTTAAAAGAGCAACACTCTGATGTGGAAACTATAGAACCCGAACCACCGAAAAAGAAAATTAACCTTCTGCTGGTGGCATCTGACTCAGATGATGAAAATGAACTTGCATCGGTCTGACTCTGTTTTGGATCACTATTGAGCAAAAGCTGTCATCAGCATGGACATGTCCCCTTTGGAATGGTGGCTGAAGCTTGAAGGGACACGTGAAGCTTTAGCGCATCTAGCATGTAAATCTCTTGTGACACCAGCTACAACAGTGCCACGCAAACACCTGTTCTCGCTTTCAAGTGACATTGTGAACAAGAAGCAGACAGCATTATCTCCTGTAAATGTAAACAAACTTGTTTATCTGAGTGGGAAGAGAGCGGGGGTCGAGCACCCCCAAGGAAATGAGAAAGTGGGCAGCACCTCTGAACTGTGGGCAGCCTGTAGAGAGGAGTGAGTTGTCTCACACTCTGTGTGGGCACGTAGCTGGGCTCACACTTGAGTCCTCTATAAATAGTTAATAACTAGTAGCTAATAGAGTCATGGGAGTCTCCTCAGGAGAAGCTTTGCCTGCTCTATTTTAAGCCAGACTTGGTCTACACTTAAGTTATGGCAGCATAGCTATGTCAGTCGGGGCTGTGACAAAACCATACTCCTACCTGCCATCACCATGCCAACAAACCCCCAGTGTAGAGGCAGCTATGTCGAAGGCAGATGGCTTCTGATGAAGTAGCTACTGTTATTTGGGGCTGTGGTGTTCCTACACTGACAGAAAAACTCCTTCTGTCACTAGAGGCTGCATCTACGCAGGGCACTGTGCTGGCAAAGGCTCCATGGCAAAGACATACCCTCAGACTCACTAGGGCACATTGACTATGAGCACAGCTCTACAGGTCAGATTTCTTAAGGTGAGCTATGCTCTGAGGACAAGAACTCATTCCCTGAGGTTGTTTTTGAGGCATTCCCACATATTTATATCCCCTGGGAACACAAATGTCTTATTTAGTTCTCATATTACTGAAGCAGGAATCCTTTCTGTTAAAGCAGAACCAATCATCTGCAATGACTGAGATGAGCTGAACTGTAAGTCTCCAGCTGGGAATTAGAAGTTTAAGCCAGATATACACGTACAGACTCTGGTCAGGGGTGTGTAGAGATGTGATCCCTCACTGATACCACTGTGCCATAGAAGTCCTTAGTGTAGATGCAGCTATACCAGCAAAATTGCTTTTACCAATATAGCTTTTTTAACTTGTGGGGAGAAGGAAGGGGCTGCTATACCATTACAAAAAGAAACTTTGCCATTATAGCTGTGTCTACACTAGGTGTGCTTTGCCAGTCAGCCTCGTCCACACTTACAAGTTTTGCCTGCACAACTAGGTTGGCAAAAGCCTCAGTGGAAATGCATTTATAGCTGCACAAAAGTGTTTTTGAGAATATGGCTTACATTGTTTGAGGAACTGGTACAAGCTAGTCTGGCAAACCCTTTCTAGTGTAGACTAAACTGAAATACACTGCAGTTTTCTCATGTGTTTGTATATTCCATGCCACCTCATTATCATCCACCTGCTATTATTTGTCATCTTCTGGGTCTGCTTTTTTGCAATTGAATTAGCTCAACACTATTGGAAACCCCTTAACACCCTTGTAGACACAACTGAACAACTTTAAAGGTAAAGCTGCTACCTGATGACCACTTAATGCAAGTGAGAAGGTGTTAAATTGTGTCTACATGGGCGTCAAGGAGGCTTCCCAATCATGTTAAGCTAACTCAGCTGAATCAACTTGGTTGAAAAAGAAGCATATTTTTTCCTTTGTTTAGACAGCACCGTTGTGGACAATGGGACTACAGGTGAAAGTATTACTCAGCTAAGTAAAGAATGTAGGATGTAGGCCTCAGTTTTAAAGCACAGCATTTTCTCCTTCCTTTCCTTTTGATTTTTAAAGGCCTCAGAAAATAAATGGTACTCAGTTTGGACCTAATTGTGCAAGGTGCTTAGTGCTTTCCTTTCCCACTGAAGTCAATAGAAATGGAAGGCAGTCACACCTGGCAATATCCTGATATAAATTGATGTGTTTTACTACCCAGTACTTCAAGTATCTTTAATTTTTGCTATTTGTATTTTATATTTTAACATCAAGATGCATATTGAAAATATATACTACTAAACAGACAGGGAGTCATCTCCTCTTCCTGCTACAGAATCCTTCTGTCAAATTCCACAGTAAAATGGACTTACTGATTGCCATCTACATTTGAAAAGGGGCAGTAGGAACGCTGCACAGTAAAACTAGAAGAGGATAAGCACTAGGAACAGGGGTTCTTGAAATATGCATGTTGCTCAAGCATAAGAGAGTTTCTCCATCTAGTGGTATATTTTGGAACTATTTTTCTAATCTACATCAGTCACCACAACATTTTTGTTCTGTCATATGTAACAGTGGCTGGCTTGATGATCCATTAGGGTGACCAGATGTCCCTATTTTATAGGGTCAGTCCCAATTTCAGGGGCTTTTTCTTATGTAGGCACCTATTTCCCCTGTCCCCGCCCCGATTTTTTACACTTGCTATCTGGTCACCCGATGAGCCATACAGTTATCTAATCCTTTCTTGGCTCTTGGCCTACATGATATCTTGTAGTAGTGAGTTCCACAGATTAGTTATGCTTTTTGGATTAAAAGTATTTCCAGTTATCCATCTGAAATTTGTCCTTTTTTAGTGGTTGTCACCTTTCTCTTGTAGTTAGTGTAAATAGGGTACCTGGTTTGCCTTCTTTATACCATTTGTTGTTATATCTATCAGGTCTCTTTTCATTTGACTCCTCTGTAAACTGAACAGTTCCACATCTTTCTGTATCCCCATGCAGACACCTTTCCATTGCTTGTCTCTGAACCGCCTTCACTGCTGTATGTTTTCCATATAAGGTGGCCAGAACTGAACCCTTTATCCAAACAGAGGGCATACCATTAACTTGTATAATGGTGTAACATTTTCAGTTTTTTCTAAGCTAGTCAGTACACTTTTTTCTTTTGACCATCCCAGCACATTGAGCAGACATTTTTACACTGCAAAGTTAGGTGGATGTAAGCTGCCTTGTATTGACCTAGTTGTGCATGCATCTACATTTACATTTGTTTCCCACCAATGTAAGTACCCCATTACAGCAAAATACTAACACCACCTCCCCAAGTGGTGTTGGGCCATGATCAATGTACTGAGGTTGACACAGCATTAAGTGTAGATATTGTGTTACCTCTGTCGACCCTAACAGTCCTCCAGCAGCTGTCCCATAAAGCCCGTCACTAACCGATCTGGTCACAGTTGTGAAGCACAATGCCTAGGTGTCCCAGAGACTGGAATGCCCCTTCCCTTCCATTTAAGCCCCATGAATTTTTTAAATGCTTTTCCTAATTGTCCAGCTTGGCGAGCAGGCCTAGCAGCTCTCCATTATTGTTTACAACAGCCCAGCTGATCTTCTCAGCTACATGCTCCAGGTACATTCCGGCTTTGAGTAGACAGGAGATATTGGATCTGCTGAGTCTGTGGCAAGAAGAGGTTATGCAGACACAGCTATGGACGAGCTGTAGAAATGTAGACCTCTACAAGCAGATTGCACAGGGGATGCAGGGTACAACAGCAACTAGCAGCAGTGCCGCGTGAAAGCAAAGGAACTGCATCACATGTATCAGAAGGCCAAGAAGGCCAAAAGTTGACGCAATGCCAAGCCACAGACCTGCTGCTTTTACAAGGAGCTGCGTGCACATCACTGCGGATACCTCCAAGGAGACCAAATCACAGGCCCCTCGTGTGAACAGCAAGGACAAGGAGGAGGTGGAGGAGGATGGGGAACATGCAATCAGAGGGTCCAGCTATGCTACAAGCCGGGATTTGTTTGGGACTCCACCGCTGTCCCATCAGTCCCAGCAACTGAGCCTGTTGCAGGGGAAGGAACCTCGGGCAAGTGTGTAAATTTACTTCTCATTACACTGATGGATCCCTCAACCTAACAGGACACAGATATTGACTTTTCAGTAATAGACTCGTAAAAAAGTAAGAGAGGTGTCCCTGCATTGGGTGTCTGTGGGGAGCTTGGCACACAGATCCAGGAACGTGGCCTTGCACCTCCGAAAGTTCTGCAGCTGCTGCTGATCATTCCAAGCCTGCATTACAATGTGATCCCACTAGTCAATGCTCATTTCTAGGGCCTTAAAGTGGTGCTCCATGAATGCCACCAACAACCTTGATTTGGTTCTGACTATGTCCCATAGCAAACTGACCACTAGGAAATCCTGTTTCCCAGTTTTCTTGTATCTCTGCAAATACTGGAGAATCATGTGTCCTACGCTTGCAACGCTCATGACAATAGCGCAAAGCTGTGCTGGCTCTATGCTTCTGTCACAGATGGCAGACAGCAACAAGTCCTGCACAGGTTCATAGGAAACTGAATATAGGAGTGAAAATTATAGCATCAAGATATTATGGGGTGGAGAACATAGCATTATGGGAAGTTGACACCTTGCTCCTAGTCACCGCTGCATGACGCGTTTCTGCCCCACCATTCATTGCCAAAAGCAGCCAAAAGACAACATACTGAATGGTAGCAGGTTGCACTCCGGGATACCTGCCCACGGTGCACTGCACTGGGCATCAAACACAAGCACTCATGGTGAGTATGCTCAGTGCCAATGCAAGGATCCAAGTATTCACACACACAAACGATGTACTAACCCAGCAGCTTTAGTCTGATGCAACTTGTGTCAGCAAAACTCTGTAGTGTAGATATGGCCATAGACACGGAATTACTGCCCCTATCATGGGAGTGCAGGCAGTGTATCTGGGAGAAGGCAGTGTAATGGGCTTCCTTTCCCCCACTAGATGGGTTGCAGGTGAGTGTGGTTTGATGGAGAAAGAACTGACACTAAATGTTCTTTTTGGGCAGGCAGGGGGAGTGGATGGCCACTGCTTGGCTGCTGTGCTGAGTGGTGACCACTTGGATCACAAACCTCTTTGAGATTAGGTGTGAAAACACCCTTCACCTAAAACAGTTGTAAGAAACACTTAAGGGGGCGCACCTAAAACAAGGCCTAATAGCGTCTGCCCAGAAATTAGCATCATGTGGGTGGGGGTGGAGAGGCTACCCCACTGGGTATAGTTACCATTGTGTGGGTGTGGGGGAGAGGGGGGAGAGCGAACACATAGAAGAGAGAGAGACCCAGAGGCCGGAAGACAGACAACAGCAGCCTGGGAGCAGTGTCTGACCCTGGGAAAGCTAGAGAGAGCACTTTTGGGTCTGTTGGCAAAAGAGAGTAGAGGCTTCAAACTAGAATTTGCTCCTTTTGTTCTTGGTTCCTCCTGCATTCGGAGAACCAGACTTTGCACATTCCTTGGTAAATAAAGAGGACTACATCAAAGAAAATACCAGCCTCCATCAATGTCTATTTTCAACTGGAACATCCCCAGGGCCCTGGCACCTGAACTTAGTCTAGAGGGTCAGGTCAAAAAGGAGCGACACTGTGTTAAAGCTTGTGGGATTTTTAGGTAATGTAGCCTCACCTCATTCCTTTGGATGCTCTGATGCTACATGGTAGTGTCCCTCTTTCATCCTGTGCCCTGAACGAGGCAGAGGCCCTGCGGAAAAAAAAAAATGTGACCATGTAATTAAAGACTGTATCCTAATGCATACACACAAGAGGGCCAAATTAAAATTGCACATGCAACCTTAATTCTCGGATTCCTAACTTTTGAGTGCTTGACTTTGCAACTGTAACGTTTTAGCACAGTTTTTTTGTTTGTTTGTTTGTTTTTACTGTAATTTTCACACATATATATATTTTTTCTCTGTCCAAGTCACAAGGACAGGACAGACAGGAATGTGTTTTCAGCTTAGCTAGACTCTGAAGACCACCATCTGCCATCAGTTATGCCCATGCAACCCAGAGAGTTAAATTCAGCCTCGGCACGAGCAGGAGTTTCTCAGACTGAAGTGCATAGTAGTGGTGCCCCTGGAGACGAGAGCTAAATTTAGCCTTATATCTTGAAAAGAATCTCTTGTGCAGAGAACATTATTGTTGATGCTCTTAACCCACAGAGAAGAGCTCTTCAGGGTTTCCTCTTCCTAAATTAGTCTTTGCTGTCTGCTTGGTCAGTCATCATTGCACGTTATACTTACTGCATTACATTTTATTGCAAGCCTGTTTCTTGCATTTGGTACTTTTCATTTATTTTAAAGAGGAAAAAGCACACAACTGTTATGGTTCTACAGCCTATGAGACAGCTGGTCACATCACAGAAGCACAGAGTAACTGCCAGGCAATCTGCAAAACAGGAATTTATTTTCTTTTTTTCAGTATGATTGCAACAGAAAGGATATTATAGGGAAAGGATCACCTCATTTCATCGTTTGATCCTGATTTTGCATAGAACACCCTGAAAGAGCAAGATCTTTTCCATAGTAGTGGAACTTTTCCTCTGTCTGTGTAACCTAAATATTTTCACTGCTTCCTCTGATATCTGCCCAACATGTTCCACGCGCTGCCTTTATTTAAGCCCTTTTACAGTTGGCCAAACCCTGTACAGACTTGCCAAACGAGCGAAGCCATTTCACAGACTGATACAAATTCACCTTCCCACTGAGGCCGCAATTCACCACATATATAGAACAAAATAGAGAGACTGATATGATTCTTTCCATTTTGGGGCTGGAAACCTGACCATGTTTGTTTTGAATTAAAGATCCATCATGCTGAAACAAATAGCTAAATGGAAAGACATGGGACCTTTTGAAGTGTGTGCAAATCAAATTTGGGTAATAATTAGCAGCAGACAATTGAAGTCTACTATTTATTTGCACAGAAACAGTTGTTTCTGAGCTCCCTTTTGAATGGACACGTGCAGAGCTGATTGGGCTATTCACTATAGTAGAGATGAACTTGGTTTAAGTCACTGCGTCAGTTAAAAACTACAGAGGTGTAAGTGGATGGAGGAGAAAAGCACAACTATCCCCCTCCTTTTCTTCAGTTGCTTTCAGAAACAAAGTACAGCAATTGCAATTCATTCTTCTGCTTTTTCCCCAGACACTCCAAAATAGCATTCTGAATAAAGCAATACACTGGGATACCAGGACTGGCAAGTGGAAATATGGGTCCACACCCATATTTTAACAAACATCTTGGGCCTGTATTATGACCATCCTAAACCTGACCTCCTTTTCAGACTTGTAATTCTCATAGAAACTCCAATCCTTCATGCAACTTTGCATGAGAGGTGTGAAATGCACCCCATATTCTTTGCAGCGATATTATTGTGATATGAGTATGACATAATTATAATGTATTTTATGCAAGATAAGTCATGTGAGGTGTCATTGGAAAAGTTATTATTTGCGGAATATGATTATCCTATTTGTTTGCATGTATCATTTTTGCATCTGAAGTTATAAATTCTGACTACATACCTGTATTTCAAATGTAGTTACACCTGGGTAACACACACTAGATAAGATGCTTTCAGTCTAGATAGTGGGTGGGGAAGGGCCTATTCAGGGCAATGGGTCATTAGGAAAAAACAATAGGCTTTAGGAGAAGCTTATCTCCCACCTGGTGAGCCTTCCTGAGAACGCTATAGACAGTCTGTGAGTGATGACTGCTATGACCCTGCATGGACATATGACCAGGCCACATGATGCTGGACTCCATCTTGGGATGTCAGTATTTTTCCACAGACTGGTCTGAGAACCGAGCTTTGAAAGAGGAAGTTACTCACCTTGTGCATTAACGATGGTTCTTTGAGATGTGTGTCCCTATGGATGCTCCACAGCCTGTCTGTGTGCCCCTGCACCTCTAATCTGAGACTTTTGGTAGCAGTGTTCCATTGAGCTTGCGTATGTGCTCTCCCTCGCTCATAGTCTGCCTCAAGGCTATTTAGTACTGTACGGACGAACCCCCATCACTTCCTTCTCTACCACAGAGCCCTATAGAGAACTCTGAAGAACCATCATTACTGCACAAGGTGAGTAACTTCCTCTTCTTCTTTGAGTAGTGTCCCTACTCCCGAGTGACTCCCGAGCAGTATCCACCACTAGAGGCTGGGACTTCAGAGTGGAGTCTTTTACTACAGAGAGTAGTAGATGTGGAGTTGAAGATGGTGTCAGCAGCCAAATCTTCAGTGATCACACAATGTTCTGCGAAAGTGTGAGCAGAGGCCGAAGTCATTGCTCTATAGATTGCTGAGATAGGGGTATCCCTTACGGAATGTGATTGAGGTAGAAAAAGACGGTTACTCACCTTTGTAACTGTTGTTCTTCGAGATGTGTTGCCTATATCCATTCCAGTTAGGTGTGCTCGCCATACGTGCACGTTCATCGGAAACTTTTTACCCTAGCAACTCCAGTGGGCCGGCAGGTTGCCCCCTAGAGTAGCGCCGCCATGGGGCTTGATATATACCGCTGCCGGCCCGCCCGCTCCTCAGTTCCTTCTTGCCGGCTACTCCGACAGTGGGGAAGGAGGGCGGGTGTGGAATGGATATGAGCAACACATCTTGAAGAACAACAGTTACAAAGGTGAGTAACCGTCTTTTCTTCTTCAAGTGATTGCTCATATCCATTCCAGTTAGGTGAATCCCAAGCCTTACCTAGGCGGTGGGGTCGGAGTGAGAAGTCGCGGCATGGAGCACTGCTGAGCCAAAGGCCGCGTCATCTCTGGACTGCTGGACCAGGGCATAATGGGAAGCGAAAGTGTGGACCGATGACCAGGTCGCCCCCCTACAGATCTCTTGGATCGGCACTCGGGCAAGGAAAGCCAGCGATGACGCCTGCACCCTGGTAGAGTGCGCAGTCACACGGCCTGTAGGGATGTGAGCCAAGTCATAACAGGTCCTGATACAGGACGTTACCCATGAGAATATCCTCTGCGAGGAAATAGGAAGGCCCTTGACATGGTCCGCTATTGCCACAAAGAGCTAGGGGGACTTGCGGAACAGTTTGGTCCTCTCCACATAAAACGCTAGTGCCCGACGGACATCCAGCAAGTGGAGTTGTTGCTCCCTGCAGGACGAATGGGGCTTTGGGAAAAAGACGGGAAGGAAGATCTCCTGGTTAAAGTGAAAGGCTGAGACCACCTTGGGGAGAAAGGCAGGGTGCGGTCTCAGCTGCACTTTGTCCTTATGGAAGACCGTATACGGGGGGTCTACCGTGAGGGCCCGGAGTTCCGACACCCGTCTAGCTGAGGTGATGGTCACTGGAAAGGCAGTCTTCCAGGAGAGGTAGAGCAGGGAGCAAGTCGCTAACGGCTCAAATGGAGGGCCCATGAGCCAAGACTGAAAGAGGTTGAGATCCCATGAAGGGGCAGGGGGACGGACCTGTGGGTAAAGACATTCCAGCCCCTTCAGGAATCTCGCCACCATAGGGTGGGAGAAGACAGAACGGCCATCTCCTCCCGGATGAAAGGTGGAGATGGCCGCTAGGTGAACCCGAAGGGACGATATCGCCAGACCCTGGTCCTTGAGGGACCAGATGTAGTCCAGAATATTGGCGATGGAAACCTCCATAGGGAGAAAACCCTTCTCCGAGCACCAACAGGAAAAACGCTTCCACTTGGCTGAATACGTAGCTCTAGTGGAAGGCTTCCTACTGCCCAGGAGAACCTCCCGAACCGGGGTAGAGCAGCGTAACTCGGAGCTGGTCAGCCACACAGGAGCCACGCCATGAGATGCAGAGACCGAAGGTCCGGGTGACAGAGTCTGCCGTGGTCCTGGGTGATCAGATCCAGGTGAAGGGGCAGGGGAACTGGGTTGGTTATTGAGAGGTCCAGCAATATGGGGTACCAATGTTGCCTGGGCCACGCTGGGGCTATCAGAATCACACGAGCTCTGTCCCTGCGCACCTTGAGGAGGACCTTGTGGACCAGTGGAAACGGAGGGAACACATAAAACAGATGGGTCGCCCACGGGATAAGGAAGGCGTCCGCTAATGACCCGGGCTCCCGACCCTGAAAGGAGCAGAATGCCTGGCATTTCCTGTTCCCCCTGGACGTGAAGAGGTCCATCCGAGGACGACCCCACCTCTGGAAGAGTGAGAGGGCGACATCCGGGCGAAGGGACCACTCGTGTGAGCAGAAGGGTCTGCTCAGGCGATCCGCCAGTGTGTTTCGTACTCCAGGGAGGTAGGAGGCAGTGAGGTGAATAGCATGGGCTATACAAAATTCCCAGAGCCGCGTCGCCTCCTGACATAGGGGAGAGGATCTGGTGCCGCTCTGCTTGTTGATATAGTACATGGTCGTCGTGTTGTCGGTGAACATCGCGACACAGCGACCTTGAAGGTGATGGACGAACGCTTGACAAGCAAGACGGACCGCTCTCAACTCCCGTATGTTGATGTGGAGGTCCAGTTCCTGGGGGGACCACAGGCCCTGAGTCCACAGGGTTCCGCTGTGCGCCCCCCAGCCCAGATCTGAGGCGTCCGTCGTCAGGGATGCCGAGGGTTGGGGCGGATGGAACGGGAGCCCTGCACACATGACAGACTGGTCTAGCCACCACCGGAGGGAGTCCAGTACCCCCTGGGGGATGGTGACAACTGTGTCTAACGAATGTCTGGCCGGCCGGTACTGCGCGATGAGCCAAGATTGGAGGGGCCTCATTCGGAGTCGAGCATACACTGTCACAAACGTACAGGCCGCCATATGGCCCAGGAGGGTCAGATATGTTCTTATGGAGGTCAGGGGGGCCGCCTGCAAGCGCAGAATGATGGCCGATAGCGACTGGAACCTGGGCAATGGTAGCAAGACCCTGGCCAAGGTGGAATCCAGAACGGCCCCGATGAACTCTATCCTCTGCGTGGGGAGCAGAGTGGACTTGTCCACGTTGACAATGAGGCCTAGGGCAGCAAAGAGGTTGCTGATCCTGCGGACGTGGTCGCGGACCTGCAGCTCTGATGTGCCTCGGACCAACCAGTCGTCGAGGTAGGGGAACACATGAATGCGGCTGCGCCGAAGATGTGCGACGACGACTGCCATGCATTTCGTGAATACCCTCGGGGCCGTAGAAAGGCCAAATGGGAGGACCGCAAATTGATAATGCTGGCAGTCGGCCACAAAACGAAGGAAACGCCTGTGCTGTGGAAATATGGCGATATGAAAGTAAGCGTCCTGCATGTCGAGGGCGGCGTACCAGTCTCCAGGATCCAGCGATGGGATGATGGTCCCCAGGGATACCATGCGGAACTTCAACTTCACCATATGCTTGTTGAGTTCTCGCAGGTCGAGGATAGGCCTGAGGCCTCCCTTGGCCTTGGGGATCAGAAAGTATCGGGAATAAAACCCCTTGCCCTTCTCGCTCTCTGGAACCTCTTCTATGGCTCCCTTGTCGAGGAGCGTCTGTACCTCCTGATGGAGGAATTGCTCGTGAGAGGGGTCCCTGAAGAGGGACGAGGGTGGGGGGTGGGATGGGGGGGCGATGAAAACTGCAGGCGGTAACCGGCCTGTACAGTGCGTAAGACCCAACGGTCTGATGTTATTCGGGTCCACGCCTGGAGGAAAAACGAAAGACGGTTGGAAAACTGTGGGGAAGGATCCGAAGGGGAAACTGGTACTGCGCCCTCGGGCGCACCTTCAAAATGAAGGCTTGGGTCCGAGTGGGGCCTTGGAGGAGCCCTGGTTCTTCCCCCCTTGGCCACCCGACTGTCTGCGCCTACTGTTCTTGCCCCGGCGCCTATTAAAGTCTTGCCATGGGCGGAACTGGGGATACGGCCGGCGTTGTTGCTGCCGGTTCTGCGGCCGGAAGGGTCTGCGCTGCGTCACGGGCGCGTGCATCCCCAAAGAGCGCATGATGACCCGATTGTCTTTAAGGCTCTTTAGCCTGGGGTCTGTCTTGTCTGAAAACAGGCCCTGGCCTTCGAAGGGGAGGTCCTGGATGGTATACTGGAGCTCCGGTGGAAGGCCAGAGACCTGAAGCCAGGATATGCGGCACATCGTAAGCCCTGAGGCAAGGGTCCAAGCGGCCGAGTCTGCAGCGTCCAATGAGGCCTGCAGCGAGGTCCTTGTGACTTTCTTGCCCTCGTCAAGAATAGCCGCAAATTCTTGACGTGCCTCCTGCGGCAACAGCTCCTTAAACTTGTCCGCCGCTACCCAGGAGTTGTCGGCAGCTACCCTGCGCTTGTCGGTGGCCTGCGGTGCGGTGTGAGCTGTGGATTGCCAGGCACAGAGTTGCAGCGCTACGATGGAGGCAGAGGCAGCAGGTGCAGACACACTGAGGATGACTGGGTGCAGCAGCTGCGGCATGTACATGGTCCTAGAGGGAGCACCTGAAAGGAGTTTCATCTGCATGAAGTGTCGTCTGATAGAGCTGCTGGAGGAAAAGGTAAGGGGACTGGAGATGCAAGTGGAAACTCTGGCTGAGTTTAGAAGGGGATTTGAGCAGATGATGGAACACAGACATGATGAGGCACAGGGGACAAGCTCAGGCGAGCGGACAAAAGCGGGACCTAAGGACTCTGAGGAGGGACTGCTGGGTGAGGAAAGTGGACGGTGGAAACATGTCACTAGGAGAACCAGACAGAGGATAAGACGGGCCAGCGATGGACAAATAGAACTCAGGAATAGGTTTGCTGAGTTGGGAAATGAAGATGGAACACAGCAGGCTGCTGAAGGAGTAACGGCAAGGAAGAAGAGGCAAGCAGCTAGTCCTGCAGATGGAGGGGAGCAGTCAGTGGAGGCAACATCAAGTACGAGCCCTAGGAGGATTGTGAGAGCAAATACAAATCGGGAGGAATCACAGCCAGCTGCTGTGGGGGATAGACCGGAGAATCGCATTGTCACCAGGAAAAGGCAAGTCTACGTGATTGGAGACTCTCTACTGAGAAGAGTAGACAGGCCTGTAACTAGACCTGATCGGGAGAACAGAAGAGTGTGCTGTCTGCCGGGGGCTAAGATACAGGATGTGGACTTGAGCCTGAATACGATCTTAGCGGGAGCGGGAAAAAATCCGTTGATTATCCTTCATGTGGGAACGAACGACACAGCTAGTTACTCACTGGACTGTATCAAGGAGGACTATGTCAGACTGGGGAAGAGGCTTAAAGACATCGAGGCTCAGGTGATCTTCAGTGGGATTCTGCCGGTTCCTAGAGCGGGGAGACGAAGGAGTGACAAGATTATGGCGATCAACAGATGGCTCAGGGAGTGGTGTTATAAGGAGGGCTTTGGGATGTACGGTCACTGGGACGCATTTACGGATAGACGACTGTTTGCTCAGGATGGACTTCATCTCAGCAAGGAGGGAAATAGAATTCTAGGATGGAGGCTCGCCGACCTCATCAAGAGGGCTTTAAACTAGAAAGTTGGGGGAGATGGTTGGGAAATATTCGGGAGATCTCCACGCCAGAACATAACCTGGAGAGGGAAGTAAACAAAGTGAGCGGGGATACCCTTGCGGCCCCAAGATTTGATCCAAGGAGGAATAGTGGAGTAGAAACCAGAGTAACGGGTGATGCTGGTGGTAGAAAGTTTGTGCACGACGGGGGAAAGAATGTCACTGACGCCAAACGCCGAAAATTAAAAGGTTTGTACACTAATGCGAGGAGCCTAGGTAACAAGATGGAGGAACTGGAGTTACTCGTGCAGGAAGTGAAGCCGGATATTATAGGGATTACCGAAACCTGGTGGAATAGTACTCATGACTGGAGCACGGGTATTGAAGGCTATGTGCTGTTCAGAAAAGACAGGAAGAAAGGCAAAGGTGGGGGAGTAGCCTTGTACATCAATGATGAAATTAAATGTAGCGAAATAAGATGCGATGGAATGGATAAGACAGAGTCCGTCTGGGCAAAAATCACGCTGGGTAAAAAAGCAACTAGAGCTTCCCCTGAGATAGTGCTTGGGGTGTGCTACAGACCGCCGGGATCAGATTGGGATATGGATAGAGACCTCTTTAATGTCTTTAATGAAGTAAACACAAAGGGGAAATGTGTGATTATGGGGGACTTCAACTTCCCGGATATAGACTGGAGGACGAGTACTTGCACGAATAATAGGGGTCAGATCTTTCTGGATGTGATAGCGGATGGATTTCTTCATCAAGTAGTTGAAGCACCTACAAGAGGGGATGCCATTTTAGACTTGGTGTTGGTGAGCAGTGAGGACCTCGTAGAAGAAACGGTGGTAGGGGACAACCTTGGTTCGAGTGATCATGAGCTGATTCAGTTCAAACTAGATGGAAGGATAAACAAATGTAGATCTGCGATTAGGGTTTTTGACTTCTCGAGGGCTAATTTTAAAGAGTTAAGGAAATTAGTTAGGGAAGTGGACTGGACGGAGGAATTAGTGGATTTAAATGTGGAGGAGGCCTGGAATTACTTTAAGTCACAGCTGCGGAGACTGTCGGAAGCCTGCATCCCGAGAAAGGGGAAAAGAACCATGGGCAGGAGTTGTAGGCCAAACTGGATGAGCAAGCAACTCAGAGAGGGGATTAGACAAAAGCAGAAAGCTTACAGGGAGTGGAAGGAAGGCAGGATCAGTAAAGAAAGCTACCTTGCTGAGGTCAGAACATGTAGGGATAAAGTGAGGAAGGCTAAAAGCCACATTGAACTGGAACTTGCAAAGGGAATCAAAACCAATAGTAAAAGGTTCTACAGCCACATAAATAAGAAGAAAACAAAGAAAGAAGAAGTGGGGCCGCTATACACTGAGAATGGAATGGAGGTTAAGGATAACCTAGGCATGGCCCAACATCTAAACAAGTACTTTGCCTCAGTTTTTAACAAGACTAGTGAGGAACCTTGCGATGATGGAGGGATGATAAACGGGAATGTGGATATGGAAGTGGATATTACTGCAACTGAGGTAGAGGCCGTACTTGAACAGCTCGATGGGACGAAGTCGGAGGGCCCGGACAATCTCCACCCGAGGATATTAAAGGAACTGGCGCGTGAAATTGCGAGCCCGTTAGCGAGAATTTTTAAGCGATCGATAAACTCGGGGGTTGTGCCGTATGACTGGAGGATTGCTAATGTAGTTCCTATTTTTAAGAAAGGGAATAAGAGTGATCCGGGTAATTATAGGCCTGTTAGCTTGACGTCTGTAGTATGTAAGGTCTTGGAAAAAATTTTAAGGGAGAAAGTAGTTAAGGACATTGAGGTCAATGGTAATTGTGACGAATTGCAACACGGATTTACTAAAGGTAGATCGTGCCAAACCAATCTGATCTCCTTCTTTGAGAAGGTGACGGATTACTTAGATAAAGGGAATGCGGTAGATATAATTTACCTAGATTTCAGTAAGGCGTTCGACACGGTTCCGCACGGGGAGCTGTTAGTTAAATTGGAAAAGCTGGGAGTGAATATGAAAGTTGTAAGGTGGATAAGGAACTGGTTAAAGGGGAGACTCCAGAGGGTCGTATTGAAAGGTGAACTGTCGGACTGGAAGGAGGTCACCAGTGGAGTCCCTCAAGGATCGGTTTTGGGACCGATCTTATTTAACCTTTTTATTACTGACCTTGGCACAAAGAGCGGGAATGTGCTAATAAAGTTTGCGGATGACACGAAGCTGGGGGGTATTGCTAACACGGAGAAGGACAGGGATACTATTCAGGAAGATCTGAACCACCTTGTAAACTGGAGTAATAGAAATAGGATGAAATACAATAGTGAAAAGTGCAAGGTCATGCATTTAGGAATTAATAATAAGAATTTTGGATATACGTTGGGGGCGCATCAGTTGGAAGCGACGGAGGAAGAGAAGGACCTTGGGGTACTGGTTGATAGCAGGATGACTATGAGTCGCCAATGTGATACGGCTGTTAAAAAAGCAAATGCGATTTTGGGATGCATCAGGCGGGGTATTTCCTGCAAGGATAAGGATGTGTTAGTACCGTTGTATACAGCGTTGGTGAGACCCCATCTGGAATACTGTGTGCAGTTCTGGTGTCCCATGTTCAAGAAGGATGAATTCAAACTGGAACAGGTTCAGAGACGGGCTACGAGGATGATCCGAGGAATGGAAAAACTGCCTTATGAAAGGAGACTCAAAGAGCTTGGCTTGTTTAGCCTGGCCAAAAGAAGGCTGAGGGGGGATATGCTCTCCCTATATAAATATATCAAGGGGGTTAACGTTAGGGAGGGAGAGGAATTATTTAAGTTTAGTACTAATGTAGCCACGAGGACGAATGGGTATAAACTGGATATCAGGAAGTTTAGACTTGAAATTAGACGAAGGTTTCTGACCATTAGGGGAGTGAAGTTCTGGAATAGCCTTCCGAGGGAAGTAGTAGGGGCAAAAGACTTTCCTGGCTTTAAGACAAAGCTTGATAAGTATATGGAGGGGATGTTATGATAGGATCGTTAATTTGGGCAATTGATCTTGAATTACCACCAGACAGGTCTGCTCAATGGTCTGCGGGGAGATGTTGCATGTGATGGGTACTGAGTTGCTGCGGAGAATTCCTTCTTGGGTGCTAGCTGGTGACTCTTGCCCACATGCTCAGGGTTTAGCTGATCGCCATATTTGGGGTCGGGAAGGAATTTTCCTCCAGGGCGGATTGGCAGGTGCCCTGGAGGTTTTTCGCCTTCCCCTGCAGCGTGGGGCACGGGTCACTCGCTGGTGGTGTCTCTGCAGCTTGAGGTCTTCAAACCATTTTTGAGGATTTCAATAACTCGGTCCTGGGATAGGGGTTGTTATAAAATTGGATGGGTGGGGTTCTGTGGCCTGCCTTGTGCAGGAGGTCAGACTAGATGATCAGATTGGTCCCTTCTGACCTATGAGTCTATGAGTCTATGAGGAGTTAAAAGAGTAGCGGCTAAGGAGGGCCTGTTGGTTGGAGACCCTGAGCTGTAACGCCCCCGCCGAATAAACTTTACGGCCTAGGAGGTCCATCCGCCTCGCCTCCTTAGATTTGGGCACCGGGGCCTCTTGTCCATGGCACTCCCTCTCGTTCACCGACTGTACCACGAGGGAGCACGGTGTCAGGTGGACGTATAGAAATTCATAGCCCTTGGAGGGGGCCATGTACTTTCTCTCCATGCCTCGTGCGGTAGGATGGATGGAGGCCGGTGACTGCCAGATAGTGGTGGCGTTGGCCTGAATGGTCCTAATGAAAGGCAGGGCAACCCTGGTGGGAGCATCTGCGGACAGGATGCTGACCACCGGATCCTCGATCTCAGCGACCTCCTCCGCTTGTAAATTCAAGTTTTGCACCACGCGCCTGAGGAGGTCCTGATGTGCCCTGAGGTCGAGAGGGGGAGGGCTGGAGGACGAGGTGCCTGCCACTGCCTCGTCAGGGGAAGATGACGAGGAGACCCCTGGCAGCAGAGCGTCCACAGGGGGTTCCGTCTGGGCCCGGACCTCCGGCTCCAGAGGGAGCTCTGGGTCCTGGTGGCTGGACCTGTCCTCGCCTTCCGGAGAGGGAGAGGGGCAAGACAGCGTTGACTCTGGTGGTCTTCGGTCCGTAGCAGGCCGGGGAGAAGTATGTCGCAGACCCTGGGCTTGATGGTATGCCCAGGGAGTCCAAAAGCCCCACTGCTGTGGCCCTTGGTCTTGAGGTGGAGGGTCCTGAAAGAGGGCCGCGTGTCTGTCCGGGCCCAGCGTATAAACGCTGTCCGCCTGAGAGGAGACCGATGGCTGCCTCGAAGGCCATGGAGGTGCCGAACTCGGCTGATAGGCATCTCTCAGTCCCAACGCCGACGATCCTCTCGGTGCCGAGGATCGGTACCGGGAGCCGTACCAGTGCTGGGACCGGGACCGGGATCAGTCTGGTACTTGGTGCCGGGATCCGGACCGGGACCTGCCTCCAGCTTGGTGCTGGGATTGGGACCGCGATCTACGTCCGATGCGGTGCCAGGATGGCGCTGGGGACCGGGACCTGCCACCGACGTGGTGCCGGGAGGTCGACTGGGACCAGGACCTGCCACTGGCTCGGTGCAGGAGGTCGACCGGCGAGTTGATTGCCGACGCGAACGGCTCCTAGAGTCCTGGTGCCGGTATCGAGAAGAGCCAGACCGGGACCATACCGACGTTGACCTGCGCCGCGAGTGCGACCGGTACCACCTAGGAGAGCGGTGCAGGGACTGTGAGTGGCGCCGAGAGCGCGAGCGTCCACGTCATCGGGGCCTTGAAGGCGATCGATGCCTGGATTCCGGAGACGGCACTCTCAACGTTGGCTTGCCTCTGGAGATGACCCGCACCGGGGATACCGGGGGTTGAGGCTGGGATGGCTCATTCAGAGCTATCAAGTCCCGCGCCGAAGCGAAGGTCTCCGGCGTGGACGGGACTAATAGCTCGACCCCAGATCATAAGGGGGAGCTAGGAGGGGCCGGACTCGACGGACCTTCCGGGCCCGGAGTCGACGGCAACCCTGCAGGCGGTGCCGCGGCAGAGGTAGGTGCCGGGTGCTCCACTCGAGCCTGCCGAGATGATGTCGCAGACGTCGAGGGTCTCTGATCAGATCCCGGTGCCGGGGATGGGCGGTGCCGGGGTATCTTTCCAGTGCCGGCACGGTCCGGTGCCGGTGTAGAGGTGGCCGGCTGCGCTGACGGACCGGATTCAGTGCCGCTTCCATCAGGAGAGTCCGCAGTCTTTGATCTCTCTCTTTCTTTGTTCGAGGCTTAAAGGCCTTGCAGATGCAACACTTATCGGCGATATGCGATTCCCCGAGGCACTTCAGGCATGCGTCATGGGGATCGCTAGTTGGCATCGGCTTCTTGCAGGCCGAGCACTGCTTGAAGCCCGGCGAACCAGGCATGGCCCCGGTGCCGGGCGCCGGGAAGGGCAACGGCCCAACCCACAAATAAGTTCTATAAACTATATACAATGACTACTAATTACTATACAACTCTAAACTGTTTTTTAAACTATTTACAACTACAACTATTGACAGTAACGAAGGAGAGCTAGGGACGTGGAGGACAGCAAGCCGCACTCCACAGTTCCAGCAACCGACACGGCGGTAAGAAGGAACTGAGGAGCAGGCGGGCCGGCAGGGGTATATATCAAGCTCCATGGCGGCGCCACTCTAGGGGGCAACCTGTCGGCCCACTGGAGTTGCTAGGGTAAAAAGTTTCCGGCAGACATGCACGCACGGCGCACACACCTAACTGGAATGGATATGAGCAATCACTCGAAGAAGAACTGACCTTGTGGAGTACGTACGGACTCTGGATAGAAGCAAGTTGCACCCTTGATAAGTGATTAATGCAACTAGAGACCCATTTGGATAGTCTTTGAGCAGATATCACAGAGCTTTTGGATCTTTCTGTGGATGAAAGGAAGAGTTTAGGGGATTTCCTGAAGTCCTTAGTCCTGTCCAAGTAGAATGCTAATGTCCTTCTAATATCTAGCATATGTACAATTGTCTCCCAGTTGTCACAATGTGGTTTTGGGGAAAAAAACAAGGAGATGGATCCGTTGATTCATATGGAAAGTGCAGAGAAAGTAGGGAGAAACTTGAGATATGGCCTTAGAGTTACTTTGTCTTTAAAAAAAAAAAAAAAAAAAAAAAAGGCCGTGAATGATGGATGTACCATCAGGGCCACTATTTCTCCTATGTGTCTCGCTGACGTGATAGCAATTAGAAATGCTGTCTTCATGGACAGGAGTAAGAGAGAACAAGTTGCCCTGGACTCGGAGGAAGGTCTAGTCAAAGCCCTGAGAACTAGGTTAAAGTTCCAGGCTGGAGTGGGTGGTGTCACACGTGGGAAGACATTCCCAATGCCCTTAAAGAATCTATGCATTAGTGGGTGAGCAAACATCAGGTGGGAAGCCATTTTATCCATGAGATGTACCTTAAGGGAGCTGAGTGAGAGTTTAAAATGTAGTGCAGAATCAGAGGGAGGAAAGATAAGGTTGGGTCTGTGTGTGGAATGACAAAAACTTGGAGTCGTTTCCATTTTGTAGATAAGTATGTCGAGTGGTCAACTTTTGGTTGTGTTGCAACACATCCTTCAGCTTGTCAGAGAATTCTGCCTCTAAGCCTTGGAACTAAGAAGGAGCCAAGCCTAGAGGCAGAGGACCTGTAGGTCGGGGTGAAGGGTCAGCCCATTGTTTTAAGAGAGCAGGTGAGGAATGGGCGGAAGAGAAACAGGAGGGCATATTGCCATCTGTGTCAGGTAAAGGAGCCAGATGTCACCTTGTCATGGTTAAGACAGGCAATCAGAATAACTCTCGCTTTGTCTCATTGAATTTTCAACAGAATCTTGGATAGAGTAGGAAACTGGGAAAAGACATACAAGTGGGCCCTGTCCCATGGGAAGATGAGGGCAACTGTCAGTGAATGTTTTCCCAGGCCGGCCCTGGAGCAGTTGTTCCATTAAGTAGAGAAGAGATCCATAGTCAGGGTTCCCCAAATGGCAGATATATCTTGAAGCACGGCACCTCTGAATTTAGTACACACTCATTGTCGTGAGAAAATTCCAACTGAGACTGTCGGTTGTCACGTTCTGTATCCCTGGTAGATAGACAGCTGAGATGAGCATATTGTGATGGGTGCATCAATTCCAAAGTTTGAGTGCCGTCTTGCAGAGAGAGGGACATCTGGCAGCTCCTTGGCAGTTTATACAAAACATACAGATCACATTAAGTCCATCATGACCTTTGTGTGTTGTTTTTTATGAAAGGCAGCAAGTGTGCATAGATACTCTGACAGTCCTTAGCCCCAAAAGAGTGATATGGAAGGTCCTGTCTGTGGAAGGCCATTTGTCCTGAACCTTGTGGTTGTGAGGTGAGCTCCTGAGGGTATTAGGGAGACACGTGTCCCAGGGTGGTGAATGTGGGTAGTGAGAGGAACGCTCTCACTTGTACTGCATCAGGTTGGTGCTGATAAAGTCCAGTCATTGTACTGGGGTTAGTATGCCACTACAATGAAGAGAACCTTTGAGAATATCCTTTGTGGAGCAGTCTGTACTGATAATGATCCTGCCTCAAAGGTAAGCAGTAGGAAATCTCCTGTACAATGGTTGTATTGAGATATGGAAGTAGGCACCCTGTAGGTTCAGGGCTAGAAATCAATCTCTTTGCTCTAGAGGTGGTCCTAACTGCTGTGAAGTAGGGTAAGGTGACTTCTGAATGTCATGACAGGTGTATAGATGGCAGTGTGATGGTGCCCCCCACAAGGCTTTATGGAATATGCTTAAGAATGTACATGTGATATAATTGGAATATGGTTTAGGCTACATATGCCATGTAACATATCTATGTAAAGGTTATGATCTACTGTATTCATCCTATTTGTATGCATCTATCATTTTTGTATTTGAAGTTATAAATGTTGGCTGTGCACTGGCTTGATTTTAACTAGCCTAGTAGAGCATTTGGTCAGCTTCTTGAGAAAAGTGCAAATTAAGTGCCCAATCAAAAAACACTTAAGCCAACAATGAACTTGAAGATGCCAATCCACATCTGAGCCTTCCCAGGGATGTGGCTTAGCTGGTAAAAACAGAGTCATACATGGACATGTGGCTTGCCCATGTGACTCCAAAACTCCATCTTGGAGCTGGACTTTGCATAGGAGTGAGGAGGGGGTGTCCACCCACAAGAGAAAGTCTATTTAAGCCTCTGGGAGACTCCTCCATTTTGCCTTCAGCTGGCTAAAGAGAGAGCCTCTCCACCCCCAAGGATACCTGAAAGAAACTGAAACAAAGGACAGTAGCTACAGGGGATGTGAGTGATTGCTGGACCCAGACTAGCAGGAGCCTAGTCTGTAAAAGGAAGCTTACTGGAACTGATGAGGTTTTATCTGTATTCAGTTAGACATAGACTTGCATGTTCTATTTTATTTTACTTGGTAATTCACGTTCTGTCTGTTACTACTTGGAACCACTTAAAATCCTACTTTCTGTATCTAATAAAATCACTTCTTACTTATTTATTAACCGAGAGTATGTATTAATACCTGGGCAGGGGGCAAACAGCTGTGCATCTCTCTCTATGAGTGTTACAGAGGGCAAACAATTTATGATTTTACCCTGTATAAGCTTTATACAGGTGTAGCGGGGTGATCACCCCGTTTTGGCTCTGGAAGAGTAAAAGCAGCCCTGGAGAGGGCTGCAGCAGGGTAAGAGGGATTAAGAACAGCTGGGGAAGCTGAGTGGGTAGCTGACCACGGATGTGGCTGGCTTAATGAGGGCCCAGGCAGGCCCTGTAAGAGGGCTGGGGCCAGAAGCCAAGAGACAGTCTCTCTCTGGCTGTTAAGAGAGATGAGCCTGGCTGCTGGGAGCTGAGCAGGATACCTAGACTGGAGTAGGGCTGGGGAAAGGCCAGAGGAGCTGGGGAGCTCCAGCCTGGAAAACCCTGAGGCTGCAGGCCTTACTAAAGGCCCAGAAGGTACTAGGGTTGCAGAGGGGCAGCCCAAGGGTAGGCAGAGGCAGCAGGTCCAAACTCTCCTTGCTGATGATGAGTGGCAATTATACTGCAGTCCGCCTCAGTGAGCAGGGGCTAGATGGTGACTGGCAGTAGCCAAAGACTGAGGCGACGTGAGGATAGGGGGTTGATGGTTCCCTGGGGAGGGGAGACCTAGTGAGACTGTGGGGGTACTGCAGGGGGCAGAACCCCGAGAGAAGGGGTACCGGGGTCCAGGAGGGATACCAGGGGCAGCAGCAAGGAGAGACACCATCCTGCAGAGAGCGCTCCAGAGGCTGGCAAGCTAATTCCCAGGACGACCAGCAGAGGCACCGCACCACAACAGGGTAAAACGGATTTATTTGGGGTTTGGAACCCATTGGGAGTTGGACATCTAAGTGTCAAAGACAGGAACACTTCTGTAAGTTGCTTTCAGTTAAGCCTACAGTTGTTAGGGGACATGGTTCAGACCCTGGGTCTGGGTTTGCAGCAGGCTAGCGGGTCTGGCTCAAACCAGGCAGGGCTCTGAAGTCCTAAGCTGCCAGGGCAGGAAAGTAGGGGCAGAAGTAGTCTTGGCACATCAGTTGGCAGCCCCAAGGAGGTTTCTGTGATCCAACCTGTCAAAGGCAGCTGATGCGGTAAGATATCATTGTTCAGGCCCTTGACCAGCTTATCAAAAATGCATATAAGAGGCAGTTGGAGAGGTCACAGACTGGGGTGCAGACTGTTCCCACTTTTGAGCCCTAGTTCTCTTACACTGTGGCTCATAGCACTGAGATGGTGGGTACTGAGAAGATTGTGACCTGTGGTGTGGCTGAGAGGTATATATCTTCTCCTCTGTCCCACAGTGCAGATTCCTAAGGAGCGTAACATGGTGTGAGAATTGTTCCGGATGTGGAGAGAAAATCTGTCTTCTCTGCAAAAAGTTTGGCCCTTCAAACTGGAAGTCTGTAGCTCTTTGGGCAATCTAGAGAGGTGTAGCCAACAAAAAAAAACAAAAACACAACCTGCCTCAGTATCCCTGTCATGGAGACTAGGCGGGCAGCTGTAACTGCTACATCCAGTGGTATCTCTAGGACCAGTCTGGCTATTAACTGACAGTCTCTAAGAACAGTCTGAATCTGTTCTTTTTGTGTTTCCCATAATTAATAAAACCCGGAAACATCCTAGGATTCCCATAATTAATAAAATTCTATTTGGCCATGACAGTTTGGTAATTTATGACTCTAAACAGTAATGTTGTCAATGAATATGCCATCTTGTCAAGCCTGATCATATGGAGTTGACTTGGCATTATGTTGCTTGCTTCATGAATTAACCACATCCACTAGGATGGAGTTGGGTTGCAGATGTTGAAAACAAAGTCTGCCTCTTTGGGTAGAGATGTAGGGTTTTTTTGTTTGGTTGTTTGGTTGTTTTTTACACTCTGTTGCTGGTTGGTGAGATGGAGGCTGGTGTCTGCCAGATGACTTTGATAGGATCTAGAATCGCCTCATTAATTGGGAGGACAATTCTAGATGAGAAGGCAGTGTGCAGAATTTCCACCAACTTGTGATGAGTATCTGCCACCTCCTGTGGTGGAATCTGCAGCTTGTCTGCCACCCTCTTGGTAAGATCCAGAAAGTTCTTAAAATCTTCACCTAGTGATGAGGGGTGGGCAGCACAGCTTCATCTGGGAGAGATGAGGAGAAGTAGCTTTCTTTTCGGGTTCTTTTTTCCTGTTCTAAAAGAGCTTTCTCCTGCCCTGGCTTTGGTGCTCTGGACAGCCAGGCTGTAGCAAACCATCTAGTGGACTCTCCCTGAGAGACACCGGGGACAGTTGGGACGTGTGTGTACATCACCAAAGAGCAAGGGCGGCTCTAGGCATTTTGCCGCCCCAAGCTCGGCAGGCAGGCTGCCTTCAGTGGCTTGCCTGCGGGAGGTCCCCCATCCCGCGGATTCGGCAGCACGCCTGCGGAAGGTCTGCCGAAGCTGCGGGACCAGCGGACCCTCCACAGGGGTGCCGCCGAAGGCAACCTGCCTGCCGCCCTTGCAGCGACCAGCAGAGCGTTCCCCATGGCTTACCGCCCCAGGCACGCACTTGGCGTGCTGGTGCCTGGAGCCATCCTTGCCAAAGAGTTACAATATGGCCTTAGTGGGTAGAGGGAGGAAGGAGGGTATGGGAGGTGGGCTTACCTCAGGGGCCCGTACCATGATTGTAGGTTGGCTTGATGGAATTGGGGAGGACCCTTGTAGTGTGATGGTGGGCCATGATGAGGGGCCAGGGAATGATCTGCTCCTGGCCAGTATCAGATTCATCAGTGGGTAAGGGTGGTGCTGACTCGGGTATTGGCAGCATACAGCTCGGTGCCAAGAGCGATTCTGGGTGCCAGAAAGTGCTTGATACCGGGGTCCTGGTACCAAGTCATGGGGATTGTTGTTCTTCCCCAATCACCAGGTCTCCAGGGTACCAAAGCTCATGCAGTAGTATGGGTCCATTTGGTACCACAGAGGAGTGTCTGTGGTACATTGTCAGTACCAATAGTTGGGCAGAGCACTCCCTAAATGAGAGTTTTGTTGTGCCCAGTACACAAAGTTTGTCGGTGCCACTATTTTAGAGATGGTACGGTAATTGTCTCTCCCTGGGTACTGAGGCCACAGGTCTCCAGAGTATCAGAGCACATGTGTTACCATGGGCTCACATGGTACCACAGAGTAGTGTCTGTAGTATGTTGTCAGTATCAATGGTTGGGAAGGTGCAGAACACTTCCTAGATGGGAGTCTTGTTGCACCTGGTACCAAAGGGTTTCTCTGTGCTGCGCTTTTTGAGATGGTACAGTAATTGTCTCCTCTCCTTAACGGGCAACACTGTTGCCTCAGAGCAGGACTGTGGAAGCCCCTGGTGTCTCCAAGAACCTGTGGGGATGGTGTGCAGAGCAGAGCTCTCAGCGAGGCAGAGCTTACAGCAGGAGGTCCCTTCTCAGGTGCCTGCTTCAGAGCTGCTGGTATCGTCCTACTAAGGTGGCCACTCTGACAACCCAGATGCTCGGAACCTAGGTGTTGGGATCGGTGCCGAGATGGCTGCACTGGGGAACCCCTCTGGCTGGCCAGTTGCTCAGAGGAGCTCTTTTTGCGAGCCTTTCTGAGGGGAGTCTGCTGGTAGCTTCCCCCCCTTCTCCTCTGCTCTTCACGACTCGACCTCATTTGAAGTGAAGGCTCCAGGAATGATCCGGGGTGTAGCAGTGTGGACTCACCCCTGCGGAGCCTCCTGCTGGTCGTCCATGGGAATTAGCTCACCAGTCCTCTGAGTGCCTTCTGTCGGCCAGTGATCTGCTACCGCTGGGCCCCCATGCACCTCCCGGATCCTGGTGCCCCTTTCTCTGGGTTGCTGCCCCCCTGGCAGTACCCTCACACTCTAGGTCTCCCCACCCATCTTAGAGTGAAAAATCTTCTATTCATATCCAATCTATCAAGTTTGCTTTTTTGGGGAGTTTTTTGCTTGGTAATCTGCTTTGATCTGTTTGGTATCCCTTATAATCACTTAAAATCTATCTTCTGTAGTTAATAAACTTGTTTTTGCTTTATCTAAAGCAGTAAGTTGGAGTGAAGTGTGTGGGAATCATAACTCGGGGCAAAGACTGTTGCATATTCCTCTCCACATTGAGGGAGGAGGTGAATTTTATGAGCTTACGCTGTACAGTTCCCTGTACAGAGCAAGAAAGTATAATTTGGGGTTTATACTCCAGACGGGGTGGACGCCTGGGGAGCTGGAAGTTGCCTTAACTGTAGCCTTCCTATAGAGGGGCTAGTCAGAGAGCCTGCACGTAACTGCAGCTGGGTGAGTCCCTACTTGTATGTATGCTGGTGAAAGTGCAGGCTGGAGGTCTCTGCAGCTTGTCACAACAGTACAGTGTAAAGGGCGCATAGGCTAGTGGGTCAGGGGGCTCAGTGGTACCCCAGTTCCAGGTAGCACCCTGGGAGGAACCTGTCACAAGAACCCCCACACATGGCCAGAACCCCATTGACTTGTGTGACTGTTTTGCAAGATCTGGGCCTTAAATGTCTAAATAGCAAATTGTGCCGTCAAATGGAAAAATTGTTATCTGATTATTTCCTTTTGGGGACAACCACCATATAGTCATACAGGGACACAAAAGATTTAAGGTGTTCCTAAACATTTCTGACATCTATGAAGAGATTTGTATAGACTGTATTCCATTTTTATACACACACGTAATATAACAAATGGTGATCACTCTATTTCAGATGTCACTGATCCATGACATGCAGACTATAATCAAGTTATTAAGTTTATAATATTGACAGGTAAAAGATGTGTTCCAAGCTCATATTATTTTCATTTTAATGCAGCACTACTGTCCTCTTACTAATTCTTGACACTGATTTACAATAAAAGCAAAACTAAAAATAAAAAACCTAAGCGAAATATGAATTATTCTTGCAATAGCTGTGACCCATACACAATAAGATAATGAAGTTATAAAGAAATGAACAGTCAGACTGTTCTAAACATTTGAAATTCCAGTGAATAAAAGTAGGTAGAAATTAAATTTAAACTTCCAGGCACTGAACGGCTCTGATTCAGCTTTTCCTAATATCAATAGAACTACCACTGATATCTGTGCTGTTTTTAGCTGTAGTATAATAGCATGTACAGGATCCAGATGAGGTAAAGACCCCATTGTTCATGATATTATAAACACACAGACACACACACATAATCTCTGAGCCAGAGAGTTAACAAGCTAAATTGTCAAAAAAGACAAAGATAATACTATTATACCCCCATTTTAGAGATGGGGAACTAAGCCACAAAAGTAAACATTTTCAGAAATGATTCATGATTATGGGTGCATGCCTCAATTATAAGGTTTCTGAAAGGAAAATTAATCTATGTCTGATGGAATATAGCAACATGGAAACAAAATGGAGAAGTTGGGTCTCAGCTAGAGGTATGAAGATGCTCATTGAACTTATTGGCTTGCCAAAGGAAAAACTGTTACCTACCTTCTTGTAACTGTTGTTCTTCAAGATGTGTTGCTTATGTCCATTCCAAGTAGGTGCGCGTGCACTGCGTGCACAGTCATAGGAAGGTTTCTCCCTTAGTGGAAATGTTTCCCCTCAATAATGGCCTCGGTGCAGGACCGGGCGCTAGTGTTGGGGACTCGCGGTGGTTCCCAAGCCATAGAGGATGGAGGGGGAGCCGGCCTTTCCGAGGGGACTGACAGATCTGAAGCCAGGCCCCTGGACTTGATGGTAAGCCCATGGGGTCCAGAAGGGCCAGTGCGCCAACACCTGCCATTACACGGGTACTGCTAGGGGAAAAACTTCCGGAACCGGTGCACATGGCAAGCACACACACCTATTGTGGAATACACATGAGCAATCACTCAAAGAAGAATCTGTTGCTGCAGAATATCATTCAGTATTTTGAACACATTTCCCTAATTCCCTAAGTTTTTGATGTCTAGCCACAATTTTGAATAGTCACTTCTATGATTTTAAATCTAACATTGAGGTACTCGATATTTTCATTTACATTCCGCTCTCACAAACCAGGGTTTGTTGAACCCTGGTCTTACTACAAGTAAAAGAACAAATATGTGTCTAGGCACAGACTGAGTTGCTAAGTGGAATAAAAATTAAATTGTAAAATCTACTTTTCAGAGAACACCTACAGAATCCAGATATCCTGAAAATTTGGTAAGGGGAAGAAGGTTGAAATCTTGTGTAATACTGGAAGGAAAAAAAATCTGTTCAATAACAATTATTGTTCATTTCTGGGATCAACATTAGATCTAATGCAGAATTACTGGAGATGGCCACAAAGCTATTCTCATTCGTGGCACATTTTATATAAAATTTTGTGCTATGAGAAGAGGTGAGTTTGGTGGTCTCAGTCCAAGTTGCAGTGTCCAATTCGAAAGCCCCCAACCCCACAATCAGTACTAAATACCACGTTGTTGGTACTCTTCTCCCAGAAGCCCAAACCTTTCAGTTCACCCAAAGACCCTCTTAGCATCTGTCCAGGTAGGGAAAACACAAAACCCAGCTCATCTGTCAACCACCCATCACATCCCACCCACAGATGAGCTAGGTCCATTGCACTGCTCTAGGGGCCTTCCAAACCCATCTCCTCTGGTAAATTTCACCCTAAAAGTAAGCTTCCTTCTTAATAATATTAATCGTATGTTTTTTATTTTGTCTGCTATTTACCAGCAGATGGTGCTACAGGAACACTGAATAATACTTGTATTAAGACCATGCAATGAACTACAATGGGTTTATCAGCCAAACTTGGTTTGTTCTGCCTGTCACTGCAACAAGTTAGACAATTTAGTTGCAACCATTTAAAACACAAATTTCATAAGTCATGCGCAATAAACAGTAACATAAAATCTGAACTTACCTGGAAATTTAACAGATCACCAATTAAGTTGTAAAACAACTGAAATTAAGAACCATAGCAGAACCAAACTGAACTATACAAATTCAATATCTTGCACGAATTAGTACTGAGGTAACCCAGTTGTGTACATCTGTTAGCAAAGTGGTCCAAATCTAAAAAAGAAAACTGTGACGTTAATAAATACTTTGTTAATGCAGGTTCAGGGCAATACACTGCAATACTATTCACAAGACCTAGCTACAGATGTCGTTTTAGATACTGCCTCAAGTTGCAACGATGAAAAAGGTCAGAGAAATGACATATTTGGCCACATTTTCTAAACCAGATTTTCAATGCTAGCAATTTTTGTGTGTGAAAACAGGTTATCTGTGCATGCAAATCAGCTTAGTTCAGTACCCATTTGAGCATATGAGTGTTTGCTCACAAAAATAGTTGCATGAACAAACTTAGTATAATTTTAGAGACTAGTTTTAGAGCTGTTTGAAATTATGTTTGAGAAGGCTTTTAATTTGTGTAACGGTGCTATAATAGAGATTATTAGGAGGAACTCAGCATCACAGCATGCAGCCAAGCAATGTAAGATGCTACACAAGATTGTGGCGACAGCTCAGCTAATGCACTTCATTCCTGAGCTACAAAACACTGCTACTGCAGTCTTGCACCTATCTCAAGTATTGTACCTTAGCATTTAGTAATGTTGTCACTCGGTTTCAATTGTGTTCCATGCAGGCTTTCAGCCCGGTGTGAATGGCTAGTGCATTAACTGACTGCATCTCTTCCGTACCATTTGTCAACCAAAATTAATTATATGCAGTCACTAGTTATGACCATTTTTATATGGTGCTACATCTTGGGGTGAGCTTTTGGCCCAAAGTTCAAACTTGAGGCAAAGTTCAGCTTTCTGCTTTGCTTTCAAAATCATGTAATTACTGAAAATTGTCACAGTTTAAAGAAGACAATATATATAATCAATAACTTACACATATCAATCAGTGACATTTTATTTATTGGTTTCAGAGTAGCAGCTGTGTTACTCCTGTTCCATTTTATTTATTCTCTGCCACCACCCGATAACTTTAATAAAATCATATAATTAATAATACTACCACCTATCTGTGTAGGTACTTATATGATGCTCATCAGTATAATATCTCAGCATCTTCACATAGAATTTTCCACTCAAGGATGACAAAGGACATTTGCAAATATTAATTATTTGACTTCACACATTCCTCTAAAGAAGCAGAGTCCTCTTTATTTCCTTTTTTTTCATTGATTTCCATGGAGTTTGGCTCAAGGCCTAAGTGCCAGATTTTCAAAAGGGCTCCACTCCCAATTAGGCACTAAACAGACAGATTTTCAAAAGGTTGGTGCTGAGCTCTCAAAAATCTGACCATGGTAATTTGCCTAAGGTCATATACTGTGTCAGCATTCCAGCCTAAAATAAAAAATAGGCATGCTGATTTGACTACAAACCAATATTCCCCACAAGCAGAAAGATTTGTGATATGATTTCACTGATGGCAAATCACAGACTTTGCTTAATTTAAAGTAACTGATCCTCAACTGGTATAAAATGTCATAGTTCCATGGACTTATACGGGCGATGTGACAATTTACACTAGCTAAGGATCTGCCCAAAAATGGTGCACTCTCTTCTTTTAGCCACATAAAGATTTGAGTTACAAAAGGAATGGTGGAATGTCATAATTCAGGCTAATAATCTGCAAGAGTAATGATATTGACCTAACCTACACCCAGGGTACAGGGTCAGGATAAAAGTAAAAGGGTTACATCAACCTATTCAACACATGTGAACCTAATAAGCAGATTTCTTTTCCAAATGGAAAGATTTAACATATGCTTAACAAATGAGAAGACTTGACATATGGTGCACAAAGTTTTATTGTGAAAAAAACTAGCTCCAGAAAAAGGCAATGAGTGTGCCCTTCAAATTCTATAGTTTATTATTATTATTATTATTAATAAAGGAAAACTATTGGATCAGTCAGGTTAATAAGAAAACTTTCTCTCCAGCCCAGCAAAGACTGTTTTTTGAGCCAACTGAAAATTGGAGTTTGCATTCCACAGTGGCAATCCATACAACCAATTAGCCAGCACAATTGTTGCTGCAATTTCATAGTCCTCTAGTCTCAATCCAGTGCATGGATTTGTTGCATAAAGACTAGATGGTTTTTGGCACAAGAATTTGGGGACCAAAAGAAACGAAAATTATAGTGGATTCATAAATGAAAGAATAATAAAGAAAATTAAAATATAAGGATATTATTTGGAGGCTAGATGCTGTTGATTTCTGCACATTGTACCTCGTAGTTGCTGAAGTTGGGATCTTCTACAGAACATGTTACTATGATTTTGCTGATGGCTTCCTGTAAAACTGTTTTTGTTTTCTGCCCCCGTCTAGGGCCTGGTCTGAGAACTACAAGGAAGACTGAGAACCATTCTAAAGGAAAAACACCAAAATTTATAAAGAGGAGGAAATATTTTCAGAAGATGAAAGGCAGATTTTGTGAGGATTTGAAACTCACTTACATGCCTCCTGCTGTACTCCAGGTTTATTCTGACAATCTTTTCTTTTTAGAAATTCAGACATGGCTGTGAATCTATGTGTTCCTTAAATAACTTATTCATACAACTATACAAGAAGATAATGTTTTTGGAAATTCTGCATCCAAACCAAAGCTGGAATCTATATGCCAAACACCATGATTGAAAATCCTAAGGTATCTATTTTTAAAAAAAAAGTCTACTAGAGTTTTCTCATCCTTGCAGAAAAACCAGAGCACAATTCCATCTTGATCACAGTGAAAGGGTAATTTAAAATGAAGAAAGCTGTGTAGTAACACTATACCTCACAGATGTTGGATGTCTGGGAAGCTTTCTTGGTGATTCTATCACCGAACATAATGCTAAGCCATACTATTTTATAAAAGGATGCAAACAACATATAACAAAGTCATAAAGCCATCTTCATTTTGTTACAGGATGAATCCAGGTGAAAAGCATCATGTAACTAGGCTTTATTCTTTGCCTTGTTGTCACAAATTAGAATAGATTATCATATAGATCAGGAAGATTTCTACCATCTGATTTCCTTTTGATATCCACCTTAACATTCTATGACATTTTCAATTCATGTGATTTGAAAATACTCACTATCCTCCCTGGATCAGGCCCTCGTCTTTATGGCCTCCTATGAATGTTTACATTATTCAGGCTCCAAGACGAAGCATTTTGTTGGAACAAGGCCTTAGGATTCAATTATATCTTCTGCAAGGCCCAACTATAGTGGCAAGGAGGCACACCACCCAGGTGGAAAGAGGTATGTTACTAAAAACCATGTTTTCTGCATGCTGTGAGGGAAGGGGTGAGTCACCCAGGGGCAGAGTGAGGTGACATGGCATTACTCATGCTACACCAAGATATGCTCTCTTCAAGGCTACTAGTACAGATAACTCCCCTCTCCTGCATTCCTTAGTCCTAGGAAGTAGTTTATGCCTCTATCATGTGAAGAGGAGGAGGAGAAAGGGCTACCTATACCCTTTCCCATGTATAGCACACCCAGGCACAGGAGAGATGATTTAGTCCTTAATACCATATTGTTCCTTCTTTCAGCCACCGTATCATTAAAACAGGACTTCTGCGATAATGTAACAAGGCATAGCCAACTTGAGCGAAGAGATTAAAACTAAACAATGTTTTTATGCTACCACATGACCCGTGGCTTATTAGCATATCTTCAAAAAATTACATGCACAGCATGAAAAGGCTGTTCTATTAAATATATTATTTCATGACACAGTTGCATTATAAAAAAGTATAGTAAGTCAGCCTGTTCTGCAACCATATTACTTGAAACTGAAAACAACCCTCTTTTTGGAAATGTACTTATTCATCTTGGTTAAATCAAGACAATCACAGATATACTTTTTTCCCAAATCTTTGGCTGTATTGCAATGGTTGTTTCAATCTGTAATCTCCAACTAAACATTTCCTATCCATGGATTAACAATATATTTACCAACGTGTGTCTTTTAACAGTATTTATCCAACATAACAAAATAAACTGCAATTTGTTATACTTTTTTTACAAAACATTTTATAAATATTTTTACAAAATGTATACAAAGCAATTTCAAGTGAGACATACTATACAAATGAAGGTATTTAAGCAAATAAAGTCCATACCACATTGACAATAAGTGACACATCCTCTTTAAGTGAAGTCAGTCTGTAAGGCCACCCTAATCTAAGAGATAAATTATGCTAAACTCTTCAAAGTTAAAATTTTTTTTGTAATTGCCAGTTTAAAATTTATTTTAACCTTAGGCAGTATTCATGAACATTGGAAATTATTATACTGATCCAGCAAAGTATTTTAGCATGTGCTTAAAATCAGGCATGTGTTAAAGTATTTCACTGGATCAGATTCCAATTCACACTTTATTAAAACAACATTTCATATATACGATTATTTTGTTTGCTGCATTACCAAGTACAAGTATTCCTAAAATAGAATTCAAATTAATGAATAACAGAACACTAATGATCCAACAGTAAGTTTGCAGGCCTTTGCTCAACGGATTCCTGACATAAGATGTTTGGACAAACCTTTGTCTGACCTAATCAACAATGATAAAAAACATGTCTTAATCTTTATTTGTCATTATCTATAATTCACTGCCCAGGAAAATAAATTTACATAGTGGACACAACATTTTGGTATTTAGGTTATGTATCTGCTGTACAGATGCTTGAAAGCTAATATGCTGTTTGAGACGGTACCAAGAGTGACAGGATCCATAAATGTGCATCTTTTTCTCATAAAATGTGCATCTTTTTCTCATTTACATTGCTGATACAACTTACAGCCTTCCTTTCTAGAGTGCTCATACTGGCTGAAATTAAATGAATTATACGATACATAATCCTCAGGATACACAGCCATCATTATCTTTATGAAATTTCAAAGGCAATAGGCAAAGACTATACTGTCAGTCTCATTAACTAGAAAATAGCTAATTGCCTGAGAGTCTCCTGTAATGATGCCCAGCTAGAAATTTAAAACTGGCAATACCATGTTATTATTTTAAATGTTTTACATGACATTTGGGAATGTTGGATTTTGACAAATTTGTACTTTTAAATTGGCACAAATTTTTTTAAATGGCAATTAATAATGTACAAAATATTTATATTTCCATTCACATTGAAGGGGAACTGAACATTAATTATACGTTAACTATTATTATCTTTCTCAGACTAGATTTGGTTTTCCTATGTTATCACATAATGGACTGCCGCTCAACAAAATGAGGTGCATTATAATTTCATGCGGTCAAAAGCCCAAGGGCCAAATTCTGCTCTCTTTTACACTGGTGCAAACTCCCTGGTGTAAATGATAGCAAAACCTGGCCTTTTGTTTTCTTTCCTGGCAGTTCTGGCAATCTGACTGACAACCACAGTTTGTCACAATGAGTCTCTAGATTATGATAATGGCAATCAGCAAGTTTTGAAACATGGCTGTTTATTTTTGAGAGCAACAGGGAGGAAGACAGAAGGAAAGAGAGATAGAGAGCATGCCTTAGAAACCACAACAGCTCTACCCTTCTGAGCAGACATACATGCTAGATTCATCGTGATAACAGCAGAACACTTATGTGCACAACACCACTAATGACCAAGGTAAACTATTAAAAAAGAAGCATGGGCCATAAAAGGGAAAATGTCACATATTAAAAATAAATAAATAAAATAACAAGCTTCTATTCTCGTCAACATGAACACCAGCCAAATACAAACCACACAGAGGTTTCCTTTGGCTCTAAAATGTGAATTAATAATTGTACAAGTTGAGATATGTTTTGACAATGGGATAGCTGATTAACTTTGGTCTGTACATATTTTGGTAGTTATGACTGCTGCTGTGGATGACTAATATTCTCTGACAGCAAGAAGCAGAAACAAGCAACAACACTGGCCTTTAAATTTCTCAGATTAAGGCTAATGTCCCCTCAAAGTATAAACTACTAATTTAATAACACAGTTTTCAAATAAAAGTGCTTTTGACACCTGGTCTTAAAAAACAAAAACATTTATACCACTTCAGAAAGACTTAGGTTGACTATATCCAATTATAAAAAGCAAAACCTTCTCCTCAAGAGTTAACATATATATGTATTTATATATATAAATTCATGGCTCTATCATGACTCCTCCTGTACACTTTGCCACTTACTGGCTTCTGTTCTTCTTTCCTTAGTCGACCATATATTATTTCACATCATACTGTTGTGACTAACATTATACAGTATCATTCCACAGACTAAATTCACCCACTACAGATATACTCATGTACTACTTTCTGTTCAGTGACAACAGAAAAGCACTTGAAATATGAAGTCCTATAAACGTACCGATGATATCCTTCCAACTTCAAATCCTAGAGCAGATGGATTCATTAATAAATCAGATAGACAATCATTTCTGAATAAAGGTACAATGGGTATTTAACCACGAGGTTTTCCTGGAAAGAAACTAAAATCTAGTGATTTATGGAAGGGGGAAAATTGTTGCTTCCATTTGTCTTTTTAAAGTTTTCTTGAATAAATCTGTCTTTTCATATGACTGTGATTGTCAGTATATTACCTTATTACCGAGGGCCTAGTGAACTACAATCTCATTAAATTGCAGTGTTAAACAATTACCATAAGCACTATCATTATAATACTTGAAATGTGTAGGCCCCAACAGACTGCATTCTAACAAGAATTAACTTTACTGGATATCTCACTGTAATCACAATGAGTATTGCTCTCAAACACAGAACAGAATCTAGTTTAGAAAGATTAACCTTTGACATATGTCAGGCTGTACTTGTGGTGTTATTCACATTTGCTTCTACTAAGAGAAACATAACTTGTCCATGGTACTGTAACTATTAACACTCTAAGATACTATTTACAGCTGCTTCTAAAATAGAGTCTGTTTCTACAACACCTTCACTGTGATCTGGAATAAATTTTTCCAGGCAGTTTTCTTGTGAAGCAATTGGTGAAAAGTTTGGAAAGTCTAATTCTACAGAGCCACTACCAGTAGCCTCACTTTGTGGCTGTCTCCCAGTTTTTTTCAGTTCCAAAATGTTTTTGAATGTAGTTTCTAAACTCTTACTGAGGAGTAAATCCTGTTGGGGTTCACCCGAGCCTTTCACGTTGTCAGGATGTAAAACCTCATTCTTTGGAAAACTCCTCTGAGTTTTGTCTTGGAAGGAGGAGTTATTACATATTACCTCTGAGTGAGATTCAACTGTATTCCTTGACATTTTATGTGTACCATGATTAGCTCTTGACAAGATTTTTGACAGGTCTTCAGAACTTGAAGAATTTTCACTGGTCTTGGCAAGATCTTTACCAGCCAATTTCTCTTCAGACACAGCCATGTATTGACTGTCAGGAGAACAGCTAGCCTTCTCAAACTTTAAAGCTTTAGTGAGGCTTTCTGTTTTTTTAGTAGAAATTTTTCCTTCTAGTTGTGTCATAATGTTGTTAGGCACTAAATGAAGTTTGTCATGATTTGTAGACTCTGCTGTCCTGGATTTTGATCGGTCTCTGGTTTGGATCTTGGTAGTCTGACTGTTAGAAGTCAAAGTTTTACTACACTGATGATCACTTTCACTGGACTGTGCTTCATCAGCAGTTTCATCAAATTGTTTAGAGGAACAACAAAAATCAGCCAGATAACCATCTGAAAATTAAAAACAAACATTTTAGTTTGGAGTTATTAAATATCAAAGACAGTAAAATGTAAAGAACTGCTAAGCAGAACAAGCATTCTTAAGTGACTGAGCATTAAAACCCATGAATAAATAGAAGCTATTTGCTCACATTGCCCTCTCGTGTTTGAAAATGCCTCTATTATTTACTGCCCATTTGTTGGACAACAGTACCTACTCAGAGCCTAAAGTCTTTATTGGCTGTCACAAAAACATTTGTGGCAACCCAGAGTTCAACTCAGTAGACAGTCCATTCATAAGTTGACAGCGCTCAAGGAAAGTGACTTCTGCAACTGTCAGCATTTAAGAATATTACTTCAATGGAATCATAAGCATATAGTTAAATATTTTGTTAGATCAGGGCCTAATACCTCAGATTTTGATCTAATTAACCAGTGGGCAAATTAAGTATAGTGCACTGTACTCCCAGATAAAGCCAGACACAAGCTGGACAAATTATGTCTCATGGGAAGTTTGAGTGTCTGAAACAGTCTCAGACTTTCCCCTTGACTCTTTCTATCATTGCTCTGAGCCTTATAGGTATTGGCTGTTCCAGGATTCTGAAGCTCTTCTGTCCCTACTGAAAGTTTCTGAGTAAATGGGGGATGTACTGTTTTCTGTGACAAATATCTTGTTTAATGGTGATCAAGGTAGCCAAGATGTAACTGTACTATTCTTTTTAAAACATATTATTTATTTGTAGTGAAAGTAAAACATGAAAAAGACTGGTATAAGAACAGAACTCCAGGGAATACAGCAGGGATTGAGATATATGTGTTCTTGGGTATTGGAAATACATACAAGGAATGTGCACTCATCTTATTATGACTATGGATTCTGCTTTTTATTTGCTAAGCACTGTATATCATCATGTTAGAGCTGGGCAGAAAACTCAGTAATTCATGGAGGATTTCAAGATTTTGAAATTTGATTTCATTCCAGTTCAGAATGAAAACCAAAAATTTTGAAATTGTCTGCCAAATGGAATTACCATTCTCTGCTCAGGTCTACTAGAAGTCCTGGCAGGATGCCCCAGAGCACGGGATCCTGGAAACCCCGGCTGCCAAAGAGCCATGAGCCTGGGACTTCCAGGCCTGGTTTCTAGTGGATTTTTTTTTTCAAAAATCTACATAATACGGCAGAACATTTCTATTTCAACAAATCGGAAAATTCTGACAAGAAGTATTTTACTGATATTTTTCCAAGCATTTCTAAAGCCTATTTAGAATTATACTCAAAATATTGAGTTTGAGTACAAGCTCATTTTCTGTATAATGAATACATACCAACATCTTGCTGCTCAGGTATATGGTATCAGGTTTTAAAGCATACAAAAAAACAATTACACTTAAATTTCTAAAAGTTTTCATTAGAATAAAAACCCACTACATTCAACATGAACAAAAGATACTAAAAAGTGAAATGTTATTACATTTCTGGAGATTGTTAAACCAACGTATGAACAATGAATTAGAAGATAAACTTGTTTGAAGACCTTACACTTACTAAAGGTATGCTAACAGGTAAGTTAGGGATAAGATTGCGTGCTTTATACGCAGACCTGAGCAGGAAGTGGTGCGGAGCTACACTGCCTCTGGGGGAGTACCAGGAGAGATTGTGCCAGAATTTCCCATTACGCAGATTGCTCCCTGAGTGATGGATGGTACAAATTGTTTCCCTAGTTCACAACTCCACTCTGAGGGTTAAATGCAGAGGGGAGTCGGATCCATGGCCCCACCTCTTCTCTGCCCCCTTTTGGGCAATTTGTTTATCATGAGGAGGAAGAGACTAGAAGTTCCTGATCACAGGGAAGGAGGAGAGAGGGAAGCTTCTTGTGAATCTCCATTATACTCAGGCAAGAGCTGATCATCTAAATTTAGCGCTAAATAAGCCTCAAAGCCTTTTTAAAAAATTCTTTTAGCCCTTCTTTATAGATGGTAAAGAAGCAAAAAGAACCATTTTTGTTATTGTTCCTTTGCAGGTCTCCTTTAAATGCTAAATTGATAGCCACTTGCTTCACAAGTTTACATTGTAATGAGGCCAAGGGGGCAAACAACAGAAAGGTATCACCTATATTTGCAAAATATTATGTATTATATATATGAATTTCCCCCCCCCCCAAATCTGTCCAATTCTGCTGAGGAGTTTTAGTTTTATCTTCTTTTCTCCCTCCCTGTTCTTACATTTAATATTACATAACAGAGTAAGAAGCTGTAAGAGTTATTAACAAAATATCTAAATCCAATTGTCTTTGCTGCTAGACCAGCTTTATAATAAATCCACAAATTACTGCATGCTGAAGTACAGGAAGGATCATATATGTTTTACCTGACAGCAATACAAGGACTATATCCTACATCTCCTACTCCATTAAGTAAGGTTTGCAAAATAATGAACCAAGGCATTTGCAAGCATCCTAACTATCTGAATACAATATCTAAGAGAAGACCATTTCCTAGAATATTTAATTGTCCAACTATTTGTATTTTACATTCTCTGAATGTCCTTTAAGATGAACAGAGCATCAGGATGCAACAGGAACATATACCTATACTACATAAGTGCATTTGTTGAATGTTTCTGGTTTTGTCTGTCAGCAGTGAAATGTTTAACAATGCTGGAATTTAAGTGGTCATTGGGCTCCAAAAATAACACTTCATTAAGTGAATGAGGGAATTCGCATTCTCTCAGTATTATTGTATCTGGCTGGCTGCAGACTCAAAGGTCCTGTCCACAGAAGCAACAAAATGATTGTTGCTAACCATACAAGCAACACATGATTGTTGCTAACAGGATTCTTGCATGGTTTCCCACCAGTGCACCCATTATTTTTTTCCTGAGAACAACTTTAACCTTACAATGTTTCTTGATGTAAAACATGTCAACTTAGGTTCTTAGGTCACCATAAGCCATTAATTCTGAAGCAGAAAGAGGAACTGCACTTAAAATCAACACCTCAGTTTGGCCCCTAATATTTTTAACACCTGAAGATTATGCAAATAGTTTTCTACTTCACAGTGCTGAAGTTAAACATTTCTTACCAGGATCCATTAGTGCAAGGCGCTTATCCCGGGACAGAGATGCCCTTTCTTCCTGGTTAAACATCCTGTCAATCATAACCATTTCTGCAGAGGGATTTATCCGCTGCAAAACAGAATTCCTAGAAATAACTTCATATGCTCATATAAAAAAAACAATCCCGCCACAGCTTTGGAGCATGACAGAATGGATTTTAAATAAAAATGTAGCTTTTTCTTCTTTTTGTATTCCACTCGAATTAACTTTTTTGGGCAGGGACTGTCTTTTATTATGTGTCTGTACAATGTACAATCTTGATTGGGGCCTCCAGGCACTACTGGAATATAACGCAGTTATTTATTATTTTGTAGTTGTTGAAGCTTTGTTTTAACAGTGAATCAATATAATTATACAAATAATAATATTTCAAGATGGGCTACATTATTTAACATTCACATTTGCAGCTTATTATCTAGCATGAAATAACTTTGTCAGAAAAAATACTCATGAGGAGCCCTTACTGTAGCATTTATCAACACACTTCTGTTTCCCACCTTTTTTTTTTTTTTTAAAGTTAACTCTTTGGTGCTGAAAGCTCTGCTGCATCCATTGCTGACAATGAGATTAAGCCAGGAAAAATCCATCACGAAGCACTAGAGGACTAACCCATTGCCTGCTACATTACATCTCATACAATTAAATACAACACCATGGCACACTGTTCCAAATAGCATTTCCTTTCCAATGTTATGGAATCTGAATTACTGTATATTGGTTCAAAATATAAAGGATAGATTGTTTTATATCCACCTACTCTTTTGCATGCACAATTATTTCCCAGTATATTTGATATCAGATAGCTGTCTAATGAGAGAGTCAGATGCCTAAATTATGTCAACTGTACCTACAATTATTTGTGTCCAGAAAATTCAGGATAATATATAAGACTGTTCTGAAACCCACAATATTTTAAGAAGACTTTAAAGCACACCAAGCCTGAGGCAACTATGATGCCCTGATATTCACACAATAGATCCAACATTATTATTTACATAAATGACAGCAGTTTTTCCTTTTTATAGTACCCTGTTATACCTGTGTCTGCACTTTTATTGTAAGCCTGTTTTCATATGTTTCTTACTGTCTGGGGAAGTTATAACTGTGCTGCATATTTTGCTACGAAGATGCAGACGACATCTGCCTTGCCTTCACTAGGATTTTAATAAGGGTTAGTTTAACACAAATTTTAAAACTTTTTGTTTTTACTAGTGAAGACACGGCCAGATGACAGCATTTATGCACCTTCTTAACTTTAAGAATGTGAGTAGCAAAGTCAGTGGGACCATTCACCCAGTTAAAATTAGCACATTCTTAAGTGCTTTGCTGTATCAGGCCTAGGTGACTTGTCCAAAGTTACACAGGGTATGTCTACACTGCAATGAGACACTTACGGCTGGCCCGTGCCAGCTGACTCAGGCTTGCAGGGCTTGGACTACATGGCTGTTTCATTGCAGTGTAGACTTCCAGGATCGAGCTGCTGCCCGAGCTCTGGGACCCTCCCACCTTGCAGGGTCCTAGAGCATAGGCTTCAGCCTGAGCCTGGAAGTCTACACTGCAGTGAAACAGCCCGGCAGCAGAGTCAGCTGGCACAGGCCAGCCATGGGTTTTTAATTGCAGTGTAGACATACCCATACAGAATGTCTTTGGCAGAGCTATGAATAAAGTCCAAGTGCATAGTAAAGAGAGTCTTTTCTCCCCACCATAGCCCCAGGGCAGCTTGCACCCCAAACCCCTCATCCCCGACGCCACCCGAGAGCCCTCACCCCCCACACCCAAATCTTCTGCCTCAGCCCTCCGAACCCCTCAGCTCCACCCCCACATGAATTTTATGTGCACCAATATGGAGGTGATGTCTGACACATCACCTCCATGTTGGTGCACATGACAAAATTTATTCCGCATATGCGTGGGAAAATTTAGAGGGAACACTATCTACAAGTCCAATCACTCCTACTTCTTGTTCAGCCAATCGCTCAGACCGGGGTCAGCAACCTACAGTACGCGGCTCATCAGGGTAATCCACTGGCGGGCTGTGAGACATTTTGTTTACGTTCACCATCCACAGTGGTAGCCACAAAAGAGGGAAGTAATACACCTCTGAGATCACTCTATTCTGGACCATTAAACCTGTTTTAATAAGTCATTCCAATTTGCATTAACTGATCCATACATTTCACAAAAATAATGTTTTTCTTGCTTATAAATCTTACCATTGCATCTTCTATGAGCAAACATCTGTACTTATTTAGCATAGCTTGTGTCCTTTTCAGAAGCTGCGTGGCTACAGATTCAAATTCACTGTCCACTAAAAAGACACAAAGAATACATTTAGATAATGTTCTTCAATACCTAGCACACACTAGCAAAAGTGTCTTTTCTTTTTAGTCTTTCTGATTTACACAATTTTTTCAGCACCCTATGTAATATTTAACTGCTTAAAAATTCTAATAAGCAGCAGCACAACTTTTATCATACCAAATTAAAACATAAATTACCTTTTCTTAAATCCTCCTTGGTTGGCAGTGATCCCTGGCACACATGATATGAGAGGAGTCTCTGGACTGCATCATTTAACGATCTGAATTGACTTTTATCTGGTGTCACAGCATGTGCCTGGTCCTTCTGTAACTGCTGTAGAATACTAAAAGGAAAGTGACTAATATCAATAATTAACATTCTAATACCACAAGGCTATATTACAGTTTACAAACTGACAGAATGAGAGAGGCAGAGGTTAGTAGAAATGTCTGTAACAAAACTACAAATGGAAAAAAAATGACTTACAAAGCTCCTTTTGTTAGCTGTTTAGCAGCAGGCCTCTTTTGTCCAACTGTATGAACATCCACCTAGGACCAAACCAAAACTCAATTACATTGGCATTATCTTTTCCTTTAGAAAAAATAAGTTATAGAATTTCCTTGCACTAACTGCTCATTAAGTATAAAATACTTTCAGTTGCTTCTCACATTTATTTTCTGTAGGCTTCTGTATCAATGAAAACAGATTACTTGAAGTCATTGCCATAAATGTGAGCTACCATAAATGACTCCTGCTTTGCTCATGAACGAAGTAAGCAATGGGGAAAACTATGTATCTCATCTTACATAGTCCCCCAAAAAGAAACCTACCACATAGGTAGTAAACAACACCACTAACAATGGAGTCTCACGACATAAAGAAGAAAAAATGCAATGGAGTAACTAGGGGGTGTAGCCTTAGAGCACTTTGCTGACCGACTGGATATCAAGAGCAGAGCACACAGTATTGAATTAGCAGACATCCCTTCACTCAGATTGCTATATTGATTCATTCATACTTAGAAAATAGGAAAAAGGTTTTGTTTTTAAAACTTTAAAGAGGCTCCTGGAATATCTCTAAGGAGTTGGAAGATATTCCTCTTTCCTTCCTCCCACCAAACAAACACAATATTAATTATTGTGTTTAGGATAGGGATCAATGAGAATAACATGTAGGAGCTTATTCATTAATATTTCTACACTGTTTCTGGTTCCTTATCTTAATTAAAATTAAGAAAAACGGATTAACTGAAAAATGCTCCCTACCTGCACATTTTGTTGGATAGGAGATGATCCTACTACTTTTTCCTGCTGTGACTGTGTTGTTCCTAAAGGTTGCTGGATGATTTTACCTCCAGAATCCTGTCCTATAAAAGTACACATTTAAAAAAGTCTATTACTCATGATTCTTAAAACAAACCATCACAGAATATTTGAAGTCCTGTGCTTAATCCTTTACTTGATCTGAAAATTACATATCAATAGATGTTGATACATAACAGTGTGTATAGGAGTATTGCTACTGCAGTCATGTAAGGAAATCAATACATATAGTAAAATGGTACTCAGATACTACAGTGCTGAAAACTATAACTATGTTTATAAATAAAGAAAATCAGTCTAAAATATCTAAACACATTAATTCAAAATAAGAAAAAAATCAAGTATCATCCCAAAAGAGATTCGAAAAAAGATAAATTGGAGTCTATCCAGCTTTTTACTAATACTTCCCCAAAATTATAAACTCAAGACTCTGCAGCACTCTGTGAATGAGTGACTAGATCACACACTGTTGTAGATTCAGATGGGTAGCCTCCCACCTGATTGTCTAGCTGTATAATTTAGAGGAATCATCTCAGCCCAACACCCCCACCACATGTAACACAAATAGTAGTTATATTTTGCACAGAAACATTGTGTAGAACATGTACATTCATTGTAATATATTAAATCAAAATGGACCTAGAAGTCCAGTGACATTTCCTGACGACTTAAGTCTATATTAGAAACTTTAAAATTGTAATTAGGATGGTGCCATTTCAAGAACCCACATAATATCTTCTCGCGTTCAGTGCATCACTACTTTAACTGAAAACCGATATTTACATTTTCTCTGCAAAACAATAACTGTTGATTAGATTCTAAGACATCCTGTATCAGGAAAGACAAAATGGTGAGTAGTTAGAGTTGTTATCATATGAGGATGGCTGGAAGACTCAAAGACATAATTGGAATTTTGCAGCAGAAGACCTTGGTTTGAAAGTGACTTGATATTTCTCACTTCCTTCACTTAAACACATCACATAGATGACACATTTGGATTGTGGGAAAAGATTTTTGACTGCTCATTCCAAGAATACATCTTGTCTATCATTCCAGCAAATAGAATCAGATGGCTACTAACAATTCTTGTTGGAAAAAGAGCATATGATCAATTGCTACAGAGAAAGTCTGTGGCCTCAGCATCGTTGTTCCTCAAATGGAAAAAAAATAATCGTTAGGACCCCCTATCGCCACCAATCATATGTCAGCACCTGACATAATGAAGGAGAACCCACTTCAGACGCCAGAGGGATTGGGGAAAATCATCATGAAAAGACTTTATCTGACCTGGCAACGTGTTACTCAGAAGACCTGTTAGCGGAGGTTGTCTCAAGCTATCCTGTGACTTTGATGCAGAAACTGGTGAGGACTGGTTCATAACTTTTTTCTGAGCCTGTGAAAATGCCATAGAGAAATAAAGGTTAGTCTAGTAATCACTGTAGTTTTAACAGACCTAATAACAAGGCAAAAAGGAAACCTACAACTGAGCTCAACTCTTTCCCCCACTGTGATTATGTAAAAATGTCATCAAAAAAACAAAATGAGAACAAAAACTAAACGTTCACTACATACCACTTCTTCTGAGGAGATTTCTTATTAAATTATATTTTCTCTATATAGGCCACTTTCCTTCAAAGAACTCCCTCTCCAAATCTAAATCTTCTAAAACAGTTCATCATCTGCAAGGTTAACTGTGCCATGGTAGTTTTACTTTCTCTCAGTACCAAAACAATGACCCCACACACACACCTAGAAATTAAGAGAGAAACTCAAATGCAATCATATTAATAAATTTCAATCTCAGATGAGCTGACGCACACAGCATCTAATAGCTGTTGTGTGGTATTTTAATGAAATTTGGAATCCCAACCATGAAAAATAATCATGTTGTGCTGACTGGTTGGAAATTGACTATTTCCCTACACTCCCTTCTCTTCTATACTTTGTGTTCTGACATATTAAATAATCAGATCCTATCCAACACAGTGCCAGTCAGTCCTCAGAAGTACAAAGAGTATTGATGTGTAACACATTTTCTGTGTAATTACTGGTTCTTTTATTTGTCCTATCAGCTAACAGAACTGGCAGCATCAGAATGCTGAAAAGTTCTGGGAGGCCCTTCTGCAGAAGAGGAAGGAAATCTTCAAGACTACTGTACCATGTCCCCATAAAACACAAAAAGACTATCCATCCCTACCCATCCTAATAAGTGCCTTCAGTACAGGTTTTTAAAATGCCACTGTCCTAAATATACAAATTTGAAGAGTTGCATGAGAGTACAACGCCAAGGAAGAAGATCAAGTATGGGAAGTCACCATTTGTGAGATAACTATGTAACCCTTTTTTCCTCTGGAAGTCATATCTGCATATTCCTAACTTGTGAGGGTCTCGCAAGCTGTACAAGAATCCTGGTCCAGAGAGTGGTACACTATCTAGAACTAATTAATTAAAATACAATTTAACAATAAAATAAGGGTGGTTTGAAATTAAAAATATGGTTGCGAGCACAGGAAAAAGCTAGAGCTAGTCATGGACAGGAACTGAGTTAGCGGGGGTCACACAGCCCTTTTATGACTCAGAATTTTCAGTGCCAACAAGAGGGCACTTCTGTGGCTCCAATGGACACTGCTTTTCAAAACTTCCCAAAATGCCCATCCCACAAGTGAGGAAATACAGAAGACACCTCAAAGAACAGGTAACTAGGCCAATTTATTATACTTAAGGAAAATACAAAATAACTAGCTGATTTCAGAAGTGGTGTAAATTCCCACTGTTGATCACGTGACACTAGTCATTCACTTACTGCCCCCAACACCACAAATCAATCCAGCTTGTTTTCCCCATCCCAAAACACATATGCAGTTTCTGATTCAGAGTTACACAGAATAGCACTATTTTAATTTTACTGATCACTTACTAAAGAAGGCATATTTATAAGGATTCTCTTTCACAACTGATTACATGAGAACTTTTTCTCCCCAAAGAGCTCCACAAAATTCAGCTCTTTGTAACTCTTTCAATGGTCTATACAAGAGTGCGTCTCTGCCCCAAACTTCAAAACTGAAAATCCAAACTGACTGAGACATTTAAAGCCATACTGAACAGAGAATTAAATAAAATCTGCTGCAGGGAATAATCCTGTGCTGGCAGAGAAATGGCCTAGAGCACTATATACTCTTTTCCATCTCCAATTTCTGTGGGACAAATACTGAGAGGACCTTCGCATGCATAACTATCATTGAAGTCAAAATGATCTTCAGGTACTTAGTACATGCCAGAGTTTTGCCTTATGACTCCAACAGTGTGATTTTCAAAAGTCCTGACTTGGCATAGTTCTGCTCCTGCTGAAATCAATGGTAAAACTTCTACTGATTTCACTGGAAGCAGAAATAGGCCCATGCTGAACACTTTTAAAAATTCCACCACTAATCAACAAAAGCAAGACTATCTGAATTAATGGGAATGATAGATTCATCCACATTAAAGAAACATTCAAAGAGGTTTTTTGATTAAATGGTTTCAGCAGGAATTGGATATTTCTTCAGTAGATCAACAATATTTGTTTATAAAACAATTACCATAAGCACAGTAAATTATGTGTGAATATTTTTGGAGAATACAGTATTAAAGGACACTACCTATTAATGTCCTTCCCCACCAAAGAAACAGGAAATGATTTAGAATGCTTTTGTGCAATTTTGTTGGTACTTAAAGGGTATTCATACCTGAGCAAAAGTGAACTGTTGCTGTGTTACTCCTACTGATGTGCGACTGAAAGTGCTGATAGATTTAGAAGAGGAAACTGGAAGACAATGTGATACACTCACTGAAACTTGTGTTCTATTCTGCTGTGTAAGTTGATCTCCAGTAAAATTTCCTCCTGATGCAACAGACTGAACTGGTGGCCCCAGGCTGGGATGTACTGTGCCAGAAGAACTTACAACAGTAAACCGATTAGATGCTGACATATTTGAGACTGTAGACTGTCCAGGTGACATTGTAGTAAAACCTGATCTACCTTGAGAAACACTACTTTGACTGGGTGATAAATGCAACACTGTTGGTGATGCCTGTTGTAATGGCATCTGTCCACCAACAATTTGAGAAGTTCCATGATTTACTATAACTTGACTTCCAGGAGCTGTGAATGTCTGACCAGAAACTAATTGAACAGCTGTATTCTGATTATTCAGCATCTGTCCTGAATATGAATGGTTGGCCCTGAGCATGCTTGTAGAGTTCCTGTTCAGCATAACATGCTCAGCAGATACTTGACTAGAAACCAACTGGGAAGGTTGAGTCTGAAGAAGTTGTCCATTTATGGTCTGGACATGATGAACCGAATTAGAATTGACAGAGAGACTTGTAGGTATGAGAAACTGATTTTGAGATACATGAGGCTGTCCCATAGGAGAATGGATAACAATACTACCGCCAGCATTACTAACTGTTTGAGGAGTAACTGATTTTCTTGTGTTTTGTTGATTAACAATATTAACAGACATATGAGGACCAACTACTGAATTTTGAGGTGAACTTGCTGAAGGAAAAGGAATCCCTTGTTGTACGTGATGCTGCTGTATTCCCAAGTTATTCACATTGTAAGCTGTTTGCTGACCCATCTGAATAGGCTTTGGTTGGATATTAATCGGAACTTTATTAGAATTTGGTGCTAGACCCCTCTGAATAATGATATTATGCACTGGTAAAGATGTCTGAAAATTTGTGCTGTTAAATGGGACAGTTACAGGTTGTGCTACTGGACTTGAATTTGAGTTACCAAACAGTGAGTTACCATTAGGAGTTTGTCTATGAACCAAGAGTCCGCTACTCATGTTTGCAGGTGCCTGCTGTCCACTGCCTTTCAATATAATCTGAGATCCATCAAGGTTGTTAATAGTCATCATGGAAGGTTGATTACTAAATGAACCAATTAGCTGTATCTGCCCCGAACCACTAATCTGACTACTATTAGACAAATGCTGGCTGGGAACACTAATTCCCACATGTTGCATAAAGCCATGTTGCACACCAACTGTATTGCTTGCAAAAGATGCTCCAACTGGTTGCTGTACCACTTGAGTAACTCCTATAGGTTGCAGCGTCTGACCTGAGTAATTAGACACATTAGAAGCCTGAGTAAAGGATGCTGATGAAGAAGGATGAAGCTGAGCTTGTGCAAACTGTTGGCTAGAACCTATACTGGCATCCAGATATGCCTCTTCTGCCAAAGTCTGTTCAGTAATATTGGCCTCCTGTAAGGACTTCTGAAGAATATCAAAAGGCTGATCCTCACTGAGATCAGGTAAAGGAGAAGATTCAAGTTCATCTTCAAGAAACTGAAGGCTACTTGACAGATGTAGTCCATCACTAGGCCCCTCTCCAAGCTGATTGCTTACACCTTTGATGGAGGATTTAGGATCAGTGTTCTGAAATGAAAAACAATAAATAAATTACATTGCATTTTTTAAATAATGTAAGATACAAACTGTTTCCAATTAATTTTTTCCCTGCAAAGAACAAAGCCCCTCTATAATACATCCTTGTAGCTACATATGCACAGTGAAGATCAACCCGTGCATAAGGCCAGCACAAAGCTCTTGCACCACTTATGCCCTCAAAACAAACTGCTGGGGCAGCACTGCTAAGGTGCAAAATTCAAATCTCAACCCACTCAAAGCCAAGATGTCTTCAAAAACTCAATTCCTTTTTGGCCCATGATAAATGCAAGGTCTGGGTGTGAAATTCAGACAGTTTCAGATTCAAGGGTAGAGAATTTTTTGCTTTGGATGTTTCACATAAACATTGTGAAAACTGCTGCATGACACAGTTGTCATATTGGAAATCTCTCAGACCTCTACCTTCAGTGTTTGCTTTCGTCCCCCTTTCACTGATTGCCACACCACTTCATAAGTATAATTTATTTATTCAATTCACATTTGTGTCTGCCTTTTACTGAAGCTAGCTTATTTTATGAAAGCATCTCTGTCATTTTGGAATATTGAGGGATAGTTCTTGCTTTTTTATTAAAGGTTTTCAAAAAAATTAACAGAAACCTTACAACTTTACCTGTAAAACTATAATATACAGTACATGCATGAAAACATAAGGATTAAATCTGGCACAAATACTTTATCAGCACTTCAGAAACATCTAAAATTTAGGGGCCAGATTCTCTGCTGTGTGCACCTTCTATTAGGTACAGCAGATGGGGGGCTAACTGAAACCTGGTTATATCTCCCAGATTCTCTGTCCACATGAGAACAGCCTGGTGTCTGTTCTAACATGTGCCAGTTGACTATGCTACCCAAAGGATCATCCACCATCTGGGAATTATGCTCTGGCCACTCCCTGTCCATGTGCGGGGAGTCAGGTCACTGTGGAGCAGTGGTGGCAGCTGAGGGCATATGAGAGGCTGAAAACAGAGCTCAGTGAGTGACATGGGCAAGCATTATTTAAAATGAGTATAAAATGGCTTTGAACAAATTCAGGCTGGAGATCAGAAAGAAGACTGTTTCTAACCATCAGAGGAGTGAGGTTCAGGAACAGCCTCCCAATAGGAGCTGTGGGAACAAACAACTTAATTAGTTTTCAGAGAGATCTGGACCAATTTATGCATGGGATGTATGACATGATTGCTTGTGATGGTGGGGGATGGGGTTCAGCGACCCTGAGAGTGCCTTCTGGTTCATGTCAGATATTCTTAAAAGCTCAGGCATCAGCTGTCACCTGTAGGGGTGACCCAATGTATTCTGGTGTTGGTTTGGGTATTGTGATATTGGTTTTTGTGGGTTTTTTGTTTTTCTTTTTTGTCTCCTTTGAAGCAGCAGATGGCCATGGCTGGAGATAGGATCATGGATGGGACTCCGGGTGGTACTGATAATTCTCTCTCTCAAGTGGTTGTCTGGCTTGTTAATGCTCATATACTCAGAGGCTGGTTGCCCTATGTGGGGTCAGGAAGGAATTTTTCCACAGGTCATACTGGCATTGACCTTGGGTATTCTTCCCCATCCTCTGTGGTATGGGTGCATGGTCAGGTCCATGTGGGTGTATTTCACTTAATATCCTGCCACTGAAGGGTCCTTTGGTACTGGTGCATCTCAGTCCCTCCTACTCTCTGCTGGTGGTTTATATTAGTTTAGTGTCCTGTGGGCCTTAACACCTTGGTCTAATTTCAGCCGTTGGGCTTAGTGTGCATGTGTTGGTGGCCTGTGATACAAAGGTCAGACTAGATTGATCTGGTAGTCGCTCCTGGCCTTAAATCCTATTACTCTAAATGGGAGTGAGGGAAGAATGCAGGATATTGCCCCATGAACCTACAGCCAAAAGCCATCTGCCCCAGCTCCCACTGCCCTCCCGGCTACTGGCCCATCACAAACATCTCAGGCTGCAGCAGGCTCTCTGCCTTTCCCAAAGCCCCTAATGCAGGGGTGGGCAAACTTTTTGGCCTGAGGGCTGCATCGGGTTTCATAAATTGTATGGAGGGCCGGTTAGGGGAAGGGGTCATGGCCCAGCCCCCACTCCTATGTGGCCCCCCCCGGGACTCCTGCCCCATCCAACACCCCTGTTCCCTGACAGCTCCCCCAGAACCCCTGCCCCATCCATACCCCCCTGTGCTCCCTGTCCCCTGACCACCCCAGGATCCCTGCTGCCCCATCCAACCCCTCCTCTCACTCCTGACAGCTCCCCCAGGACCCCTCTCCCATCCAACCACCCCTTCTTCCTATCCCCTGACTGCCCCCAGAACTCCTGCTGCCCCATCCAACCCCCCCCCCATCCTTCCTGACTGCTCCCCCTCGGGACCCCTGCCCCCATTCAACCCCCTGTTCCCTCCCCGACTGCCCCTCCCCCTGACCACCACCCCAAATGCCCCTGCAGTCTATCCAATCCCCCCTGCTCTGTGCCCCCTGAAGCACCAGTAGCTAGTGGCGCTATAGCCACGCCACCCGGCTGGAGATGGGCCATGCCGCCGCCACCACCACGCAGCACAGAGCACCAGGTCAGGCCAGGCTCTGCAGCTGCGCTGTCCCAGGAGCTCACAGCTCTGCTGCCCAGAGCACTGCACCAGTGGCACAGCGAGCGAGCTGAGGCTGCGGGGCAGAAGGGACAGCAGGGAAAGGGCAGGGAGCTAGCCTCCCAGGCCAGGAGCTCAGGGGCCGGGCAGGATGGTCCCGCAGGCCAGATGTGGCCCACAGGCCGTGGTTTGCCCACCTCTGCCCTAAAGGATCACTCCTCCCCCCAGACAATTCAACTGCCCTCAGCAACACCCACTTTCCCCAGCGTCTCCTGACTTCCCTTAATACCCTGTTTCCTATGGGCATCTCCAGTTTCTGAGACACGCAGAAAATAGGCTCCTACTTCCCCCATTCCTGCAATCAGCAGGACCCAAGAGAGCTACCAGTGACTGTCACAGGAAAGAAATGTCACACATTGCCCACTTCTCCCATGAGCACCTTCCTGCTTTCTCTCTGATATGTGGGAAGAGATCCTAGACAAAAAAAACATAGCCATGACTTTGCTCTTCTTCATGTGCCTCCTTAAAACTCACTTCTACCATGATGTATACAGGGAACTGCTGTCTAATAAATGGCTAGATAGGTGACAAATTGTGATCATTGTTCCTGGCTAGCTGAAAATTGTGCACATCCTAAAACCATTTTCCCCACTTTCATCCAACCACCGTGTTTGTCTTATCCTCCTGTCACACCTTTGTCTTTTAGACTGTAAGCTGTTTGGAGTAGGGAATAATGTCATTTGCTACGTGTTTGTACTGCAAAATAAACGTTAATAAATAAAATAAATATAATAAATAAATAATAAAGGGAGGGGATGAGGACAATTTGCCTCTATAAAAACTGCCACTACAAAGAAGTTACAGGTGCTTTAAACATACATTCACAGTTTTCAGTGTCTAGATGTGCCTATTTTATGTCTGTTATTAACATTATTAACATCTACTCCATTTAGCTGTATACAGGACAAACACTATGATGAAAACGTGTAATCACAATAAATACACATTTTCTCTTCTGAATACTTACATTGGAGTTGGCGAAAATTGAATTAGAATTGGCTGCAGAGTACCCTGCATTAGTCAAGTCTTCATTGCTCTGTTAAGGCACAAATGTAGTAAAGTAACATTAAACTAATAATAAAGTAGTCACTAAAGTTCATGTAATTTTAGAGTAGTATAGTAGAATACTACTTACAGATTTACTATTAGGACCATGTAGAAAATAATTCAGTGCCTGTGGATCTCTTAAAAAAGAAACAAAAAAAGTTATCACTAAGTACTTACATTTGTTAAAAAAGCATAATTAAGACAAAAAGCAATAAAAACCTTGAGCCAGGTGCTCCCTTCATGTAAATCAGTGTAGCTCCACTGACTTCCATAGAGCTATGCCAATTTACTCAGCTGAGGATCTATCTTTTTTGTTTTCAGCAAACCATGTTAATATGTAAATTTATATTTTTCACCTTTTTTTTTTTTTAAAAGAGGCTTCCTCAAAGACAGGAATTCTCATCATTACATTTCAGAATTTCAGGAGTTTACAAATATTCATTACTCCAAAAACATCTAAATATCACTTTACATGTTTACTTCCATTCTATAGGCCACTACTGATTACACCATCTGTTAAATAAATACCCAATATTCTATAACACAACAGAGTTTGCATTAAATGGACAATCAATGGTTTTAGATCAAGAAATGTAATCACTAAAATACAAATAATCTCCTCTATTGCCTGCAAATTGGTTAGTGTCCTGATAAAGAGCCACCATATTTAATAATTAAATATTTAAGATGTTTTCTTGCCAGTCTATTCATAAAAAAGAAAATTTTCTCAACTACAACATCATTATCTTCGCTGGGGGAAAAAGTTATATCTTTTCCAAATGAAATCAAATGTATAACTGACTACATGCATTTTTCTTTTGATAACTTGATAAGAAAGGCCATACTGGGTCCATCTAGCCCAGTATCCTGTCTTCTGACAGTGGCAAATGCCAGTTGCTCCAGAGGGAATTAACAGAACAGGTAATCATCAAGTGATGCATCCCCTGTCGCCCAGTCTCAGCTTCTGGAAATAGAAACTAGGGACATTATCCCTGACCATCTTGGCTAATAGCCAGTGATGGACCTATCCTCCATGAATTTATCTAGTTCTTTTCTGAACCCTGTTACAGTCTTGACCTTCACAACATCCTCTGGCAAGGAGTTCCACAGGCTGACTGTGTGTTGTGTAAAAAAATTATTCCTTTTTTTTGTTTGTTTTAAACCTGCTGTCTGTTAAGTTTGTTTGGTGAACGCTAGTTCATGTTTTATGAGGAGAAGTAAATAACCCTTCCTTATTTACTTTCTCCACACCAGTCATGATTTTATAGACATTCCTCCTTACTCATTTCTTTTCTAAGATGAAAAGTCCCAGTTTTATTAATCTCTCCTCATATGGAAGCCACTCCATACTCCTAATCATTTTTGTTGCCCTTTTCTGAACCTTTTCCAATTCCAATACATCTTTTTTGAGATGGGGTGGCACATCTGCATGCATTCAAGATGTGGGCATACCATGGATTTATTTAGAGGCAATATGATATTTTCTGTCTTACTATCTATCCCTTTCTTAATGATTCCCAACATTCTGTTGGCTTTTTTGACTGGATGTTTTGGCCGCTGCACATTGACTGGATGTTTTCAGACAATTACCCACAATGACTCTAAGATCTCTTTCTTGAGTGGTAACAGCTAATTTAGACCCCATCATTTTATATGTATAGTCAGGATTATGTTTTCCAATGTGCATTACTTTACATTTTTCAACACTGAATTCCATTAGCCATTTTGTTGTCCAGTCACCCAGTTTTGTGAGATCCTTTTGTAGCTTTTCGCAGTCTGTTTGGGACTATGTTGACTTAACTATGTTGAGCAGGTTTTCCACCTCACTTGTTTACCCCTTTTTCTAGATCATTTATGAATATGTAGAATAGGACTGGTCCCAGTATAGACCCCTTGGGGAAACCACTATTTACCTCTCTCAATTCTGAAAACTGCCTATTTATTCCTACCCTTTGTTTCCTTTCTTTTAACCAGTTACCCTCCCATGACAGCTTACTTTGGTTAAGAGCCTTCAAGATACTCTTTCACTGAACAAAACATTAATACACAATTAAAAAAAGAAGTGCAGCTAGATGAACTAAGTATTTGCAGTTCAAGCGTATTAAAAAAAATACATTCATGCAATGCAAATCTGGTAGTAAAAATTCTCAAGGTATGCATACAAACATGTGACTTTAAATTACAGGGATTACTTTGTAGTTATTGCTAAATATAGCAATTATACAATTATTTTCTTGATACACCCATTAATATACACATTCAATTCAAAAAGTTACATGACCTCTTTGGTTTAACAGAAATAATCTTTATTTGTAAATAGTACTAATAAAACATTCTGAAAAACATTTTTATGGATCTCCCCAATAAACACCAGAGTCAATCTTAAAATTTCCCTCTTCTTTCTTGATCATCCTAAAAGAAAAACAGAAAACAAAATAAAGACACCTCAAGTCTCCATATAAGTTTATAGCACAAGCTCACAAACACCAAGAAAATCATACTGCTACTACACATGTGCCCTGTTTAGCCAGTTGCACTCTGTGCCTCTAGAATAGGGCTTTAATTTAGTATGAGAACATTTTCATGGAATTGGATATCTGATTCATTCCTACTCAGCTAATTGTCATATCTATTTAAATCAAGCCTAATTAGCTAGAATAAATAACTACAGTTGGCTTTTAATTAAACTAGATTGAAAATAGGGGGGAAAAAACTGAATATTTTTCAGAATCTTCATAAAGTACATTCCAGTTCAAACTCCATTGCAATAGTACGACTAAATAGTGATTTTTAACTGTAAAATACAGAGCTAATCTTAGAATGGACCTAATTTGTTTCCAGCCACTTGTTCTGCTAGTTACACTAATTAAAGAAATGCCTTTTATACTTATTTTAATTTAAATGGGATTTTTTTTTAAAAAGGGGGGTGCGGGAAACCTAATTCCTGTATAAAGTTAATATTAATGCATATAGTATAGCACTGGGCTCTGCAATCTAGCTGAAAAAGGTGTATAATGAGTTCCAATGATTGGAAGAGGAAAATTCAGGCTAGAAATTTTTAATAGTGAGGGTAATTAACTATTGGAAGAACACTGCTAGGGACTTGGTGGATTTTCCATCACCTGAAGTCTTAAAATTATGACTAGATATATTTCTAAAAGCTATGCTGTAGCTCAAACAGAAGTTATACTATACACATTTTAAACATATTGCATGATATACATGAGACTCAGGTAACATCTAGGCATCTAAGATCTGATTCTACTCACACACACTACAACCTTCACACTATATTTTTAAGAGAAATCTCATTTTCAGTACAGATTACAGAAAATGAAAAGGAGAAAGGCTTCACTGTCTCATTCATACATGGACACATTGGGCTTATGGAGTTTTGCTGATACAGGACTAAGACTTTTACTATCAATACTGCTTACCAGCTTTTGTGATCATGACAAATTTAAATGTTGATGTTTTATCATCATCCTAGCTAACAATCCTTTCTTATAACTTTTATTATTTCTAAAAATAAATCCACAAAGATTAGAAGACACTTACCAAACTGAAAGATTTAATGGAGACGAACTTCAGTTTTTCTGTCCTGCCAGATGCTCTGAACGACAGCTGATACAAGCAGTAAAAAGGGACACTACAACAAATAATGCATTACACCCAACACCCTTCTATTTGTAGGACCTCATCTTCTGAGCATTCTTTGGACTTGGACTGGAATTCTTGTAACTTGGCTTCTTAATGAGTGCTTTCATTTTTGTTTCCATTTGGACAATTCTTAAGCTGATGTTCCAGGCAGGATGTAAATATGTTCCCTTTGGTGGCTGAAGTCAGCAGTCTCATATTATAATACTGTACATGATGATGGTTAGGCAACACCTACCAACAACTTGTTATTTGGTAGGCTATTCACATACTAGTCTGATCAAATTATAGTTATTACTGGGCTTGATACTTCATTCTTTTTGCATTCAAGGCTCTCACTGGTTTCAGTGGAAGTTCTGGGTGCATAAGCAATGCAAGATAAAGCTCACTGTTTGCTATACTTGACATATGTGGATAGATTTGTCTTCTTGATTTCATCTACAGCTAGAACCATGCAGGAAAACTTTCCTATTGCAGTGACTGGCATATCATTTGAAAAAAAAATGCAGTCTGAAAAAAGTACTACATATTGGATATTCAATATGTTCTACACATTTTGGACATATTACGATAAATGTCTGCTCTTGAAGAACTATACTGATATTTTAGCTAGTCAAGGGAAAAGGACTTCACCATGCCTACAGTGAATATATCTCAACTCCACATAAAGCTTTTCTTGGTTGCAACTGTACCTAAATATTGATTTTTGAATCCCATATGGAATACACATCAATTTGCATGTAAAAGTGGTATAGAATGGAATAGAAATAATGAAAAGTAGAAAGACTGTGATTTTGTTTGTTTGGTTGGAGGACGGTTGTTTTTTTTACACAAATAGAGATTTAAAATAAAAATGCCTTTGAATAGACAAAAGTTGATAACCTTTAAAATTCCTTATAGACTAACAGACGTTTTGGAGCATGAGCTTTCGTGGGTGAATACCCAAAGTGGGTATTCACTCATGCTCCAAAACGTTTGTTAGTCTATAAGGTGTCACAGGATTCTTTGCTGCTTTTACAGATCCAGACTAACACGGCCACCCCTCTGATACTTTAAAATTCCTGATTGTTTGTAATTCTTTATAATACCGGTAGCAATTCAACCCTATAAAATTGGTACACAAATGCATCTTATCTTCTGTAAAAATAATTTAGGTAGCTTGTATTTTGAATCAGTCTATATATTTTAATTATATTTTCATTTAGAAGGTAATGTCTGTGAACATGCTATTCTGACAGCACTGAAGGCTAAAGTCCTTTATATAGCCAAAAAAGGGATATTTCCTTTGCCTCACGCGCACAGGGTAGGTTTCCCTGTTTGCTAATGTGCCTCAACACTGACCTGACAGGACCATCATTGAGCAAGAGGGGAAGTCAGTGTCATGTCAAAAACCAGTGGACTACCAATTAGCATAAACTCTGATTGTGACTATCTGTTCATTTCACTTACAGGCCTCCAAACTATCACATGACACCAACTTCCAGAGTCTACTGAAAATTAATCATCTTTTATATGGATTAATTTTGTACAATGATTTTGCATAGATTTTTCTTTAAGAATTTCTTAAAGGGAACTTACCCAATAAGATCAAGGAGACAGGACTCATCGTCGTCATCATCCATGACAACTAAAGCAAAAAAGGAAATGACTGGTATTTCATCAAAATCAGAGAAAAAATTTCCTTCAACAATAAAACAAAATTTCAAAACATCACTTTTTTTTCAATAATCAATTTGTGGGAATTATGTGATATTTACTCTGGGCCATATTCTTAGAACTTGTACAACGGCCACTAAAGTTAATCCAAGTCCTGAAGCTAATGTGAGTCCTGCACTCTTATCTGCGTGCAGAATTTAGCCCCATGTATCTATCTGTGTAAACATAACGCAGTATTTTAATCCTGTCATTCTGCGGTTATTTTAAAAATGGAAGACGACAATGGCCTGATCAAACTGACTAACTGGACCACTTTATAGATCAAAAAATGTTAATTATACTCATATTTCTCTCCCAGTAAAATACGTTTCTGGGAATTTTTGTTTACAGTGACAGCTCACTCCTCAGGGAACAAATGAGCATTGCAAAACCTGGAACATTGGGGACTACTAAGCATGGTGTTTTGTTACTCACGATACAATAAGGTGAAGTAATCTGAAGGGAGTAGGAACCACAGCCCAGTGGGCTGGGAAGAACACTATATGCCCAACCTAAGTCATAAGGCACTGAGCAGCTGGCTGAGAAGGATGCTGTTTTCTCAGAACCCTTTAACACACTTTTGTGTCAGTGGCTGGCCCTTAAAGATATGCTCACCCTTAGTTTCTTCTAAGTGACAATCACAAGCATACTTCAGTGAGCTCCTGGTAATAGAAGTAGAAGCTGAAAATCCTAAAGAAATATCTGCTACACACATCACTTGCATTAACTGGATTGTATTTAATCACTTGTGCATTAGTTACACCCTATCTCTACTTCCAAACCATCATGGCCATCTTCTCCCCTACTCACTGCTTGTTCAGTTTGGCATGGATGTTCTTCTGCATTTCTCCTCTGCCTGCTCTGCTCTTTAGGCTTCTGAGATTGTAGGATTCTGGTTCTCCTACCACAATAACCATCATCATCTCATTTGACTGCTCTATCTCCTTTACTCTTTTCCACTCGGTTAATACCCCTTAAGGTTCTATCCTTACACTGCCTCTCTTGCCCTCCTTTACTCTCTCTTTGGGTGACCTCATCTGCTCTCACTATTTAAGATACAAACTCTATGCTGGCATATCCCAAATCTACCCATAACTCTGACCTCCCATCCAACTATCCACTCTCACGTCTCCAAATGTCTTTATATCATCTCCTCAGGAGTGTCCTGCAACCACCTCAAATTTAACATGTCCAAAATGAAATTTCTTAGTAATCTCTCTCAATTACCTCTGTTCTCTACCTTGCTGACAACTCCACTATCTCCCCTATCACCTGGACTTGCAAACAAAGTGTTATCCAAAATTACTTTGGAGGGATATGCAGCCCTTCTATAGTGCAGAGCCCCACACAGTAAGGATTCCCTCTGCACTAGTTTGCAGAAGCAGGTGGGGGGAGCCCACCACTGTGTGGATTCTCCGGTGCTTACTCCTGTTGGGTGCAGGAGGGGAGGGGGACAAGTTGAGCCGACAGAGAGCTATTTCAACTACTGGACTAAAGTAGCATCCATGGAGTGACCCTGCACCCTAGGAAAGAGAATTATTTCCCCTATGGACTAGCCCATCTACTCAATGCCAAATCCAACTATTCAGTATGGATGCTGGGCTGAGGATTTAAACCACAATGATTTACAACATAAACACTATTTTATTATGTCACTGCACTGTGTAAATATGTACTATTACGAATAAATGTTTAGCCTACAGCTTTCTTTAACTCTATTCCTAGTAGCCTTTATAGTACGCTGTTCTTTCCTTAGATCTATCAGCAGAATTTTGAGTCCGCACATGGAGTACTGCTTCAGTGGTGGGATTTTCTAAGGGCTTGTCTACACATACCCTATTACAGTGGCACAGCTGTAGGCCGCTATAACGCTTCACTGCAGACACTCACTACAGTGACAGGAGAGGTTCCCCCACTGCTGTAGTTAATCCATCTGACCTCAAGGCAGTAGCTAGACTGATGGAAGAATTTTTCCATCAACCTAGCCCTGCCTATACCGAGGTTTAGTTCGGCATAATTTTGCACTCCTGAGACATGTCACCACGCTGATATAAGTTTTCAGTGTAGACCAGCCCTCATATGCACAAGTCTCACTGAAAACCAATAAAATGTGTGCTGCATTATATAGGTTCTTTTGAAAACCCCACCCCAAAAACACAATAGCAGTATATTTTCTTATGTAAAAGAAGTTCTGTGGCTACTTCATGGGACACTACCGTGCAACCAACTGCTTGTAAACAACTGAACTTGAGAAGAAGCAAAAATAAAGATGGAAATGTTTTACCAAATTGACCATAAAATCTATTGTGTCAAAGTAATAAAGGTTATAGATTTTAAGAAAAAAGAAATAAAAGTCTAAGTAACAATGCAGAAGTTTTGCTCAGCTTCAGTATTTCCATATGCATCAAACCAATAAAAACAAATAAGCTGAAATTGATAGTAAAAGCTCAATCATTTGTCAAAATCTGCAAATTATATTTTAAAAAGAAAATGTAGGACTGAATGAAAATACATTATAAATCAAAATTTCAGTGGGTAATTCATATTCTTCTTTACAATCTTTACACTTTATAAAGTCTTGACACTAAAGACTTTTTTGATTAATTCAAAATGAAAAATATCTACCAATATGTTTTTCTTCATTCTGCAAGTCTATTCTATTAAAATCTACCCAACACACTGTTAACGATACAAAGATACATACACTGTACATTTTAGCAAGCAGCAAAGATCAAGGGCAGCCATGATTAGTGAGCTCCCAAACAAAAGCACACTTACAACATGCCAGAATAATGAATTGTGCTGCGAGCTAGTCTCAATGCCAGTGGAGTAGACTTTTAAGAGCCCAAATACAGAGTTCTGCACCTGGAAGGGAATTGAGCCAGCCAGGGAGTAGTCTAGGTGAAACCTATCCACTTAAAACATAGGATCCTAAGCATGCATCCTGTAAAGGACTAAGACTTTTTTTTTAAATGAAAAAAGCTCAACCACACATAAAATGACTTAGAAATATGAGCACAGAGATTACCCCTCAGGCTATTCAAGATATGAGTAGCAGAGGAATATTATGCGGCATATTACAATATTCATGCTCATATACTTCCTAACCATGAAATGGCTTTTGTGCAGAAACGGCCATTAGACTTCGGTAAGTTACCTCTTCTGTTAGTAGGAAGGCAAAGATTGTGTGAATCTAGGCTTTGATCAGAAGAACACTTAACATCGCTTTTGCAGTGTATTTGCATGCTTATTCAGGGGTCTATTACACCTATTTCTAGGTTTCAGACAGAATTAGGCCCATAATCTCTAAATATCACATGAACCGAAAAAAAGACCATCACAAAATACAAATAAGCTGGACGACAATCCACACATAACAGGTCTTTACAGATGAAATGTATCAGTGTAAAGTATCTGATTTAGGATCAACTTTATTCTTTTTTCCATACTTCTAATGAAATTCCCATTAATGCCAACAGAAATTCTGTGCATGTATGGAAAGGAGAATAGATTCCATTATTTCCTTCTTACCTATCAGTGATCTGGTTCAATAGACATATGCAAAAAATTACTATCAGCAGTCTTTACACAATCAATGCAACAGTACTTCACACTAGCCAAAGATACATAGATCATATTTCTGGACAGCTCAGATCCAAAAATGGTTATATTCTACTGAGGGCATCATCCATATATATTAGAAGGGTCATATGCTTTTGGGACTCGATACACTTCAAATAATAGAAACTGTAGCAACTTCCTACTATTATAGCCTCAAGTGACTGCCACAACTTCCTACTTAATATGATGCCATACTGAACTGCAAGAAAAAAATGACACCGCATAGAGTCTGCAAAAGATCTACAAATGGCATATAGAGGATGTGGTCTGTGGAAAAGTGGTTCAAGTTTAGAACTAAGTATGAAACTTAGAGGCTAATTAGATATTTAGGCTAAATTCTGCTCAGTTCACTGTGTAAAGCTAAAGTAGTTCTATTTACCTCAATTAAATTATTCCAGATGTACATCAGTGTAACTGATAGCAGAATTTCACTCATAGAGATCTAGATACTATGGTGATTGATGCTCTATAAATACCATAGGGTAACTAAGTTAAAGATACTGAGCCAAATTCAACGTGATGCAAGCAAGTGCAAGTCTTTAGGCTTACCTGTTTAAAAACGGGTGGCCAGGTGTCCGATTTTTGACGGAACGCCAGGTTGAAAAGGGACCTGGCGGCTCTGGTTCAGCACTGGACCGTTAAAAGTCCGGTCGGCAGCATAGCGGAGCTAGCTGCGGCTCCACGCGGCTCCCAGAAAAAATGGCATGTCCCCCCTCCGGCTCCTAAGTGTAGGGGCAGCAAGGGGACTCCACACGCTGCCCTCGCCCCAAGCCCCAGCTCTGCAGCTCCCATTAGCCGGGAACCACAGCCAATGGGAGCTGTGGGGGAGGTGCCTGTGGATGTGGCAGCACACAGAGCTGCTTGGCTGTGCCTTCACCTAGGAGACGGAGGGGGGACATGTCGCTGCTTCTGGGAGCTGCTTGAGGTAAGCCCGAAGACCGCAACCCTGATTCCCTCCTGTGCCCCAATCCCATCCCAACCTTGTTCCCCCTCCCACACTTAGAACCCCTCAATCCCAGCCCAGAGCGCCCTCCTGCACCCCAAATCTCTCATCCCCAACTCCACCCCAAAGCCCATACCCCCAGCCAGAGCCCTCACCCCTCCCCAGCCCCAAGCCCCAGTCCCAGCCCGGAGCACCCTCCTACACCCAAACCCCTCATCCCCAGCCCCATCCCAGCCAGAGCTATCACCCCCCATACCCCAGCCCTGTTCCCCCTACCACTCTCCGAACCCCTCGATCTTAGCATGGGGCACCCTCCTACACCCCAAAGGACACAAACATATATTAAAAATGTACACACTTGGACTGAGGTGGAGATGGACATAGGAGAGGGAAGTGTTTAGAGTCTCTGGGTTAGGATAAAAGGGGTAAAAAACAAGGGTGATGTCGTGCTAGGAGTCTACTACAGGCCACTTAATCAGGTGGAAGAGGTGGATGAGGCTTTTTTTAAACAACTAACAAAATCATCCAAAGCCCAAGATTTGGTGGTGATGGGGGACTTCAACTATCTAGATATACGTTGGGAAAATAACACTGCGGGGCACAGACTATCCAATAAGTTCCTGGACTGCATTGCAGACAACTTTTTATTTCAGAAGGTTCAAAAGCTACTAGGGGGCAAGCTGTTCTAGACTTGATTTTAACAAATAGGGAGGAACTCGTTGAGTATCTGAAAGTAGAAGGAAGCTTGGGTGAAAGTGATCATGAAATCATAGAGTTTGCAATTCTAAGGAAGGCTAGAAGGGAGTACAGCAAATAGAGACAATGGATTTCAGGAAGGCGGATTTTGGTAAACTCAGAGAGCTGATAGGTAAGGTCCCATGGGAATCAAGACTGAGGGGAAAAACAATTGAGGGGTGTTGGCAGTTTTTCAAAGGGATGCTATTAAGGGCCCAAACGCAAGCTATTCCGATGGTTAGGAAAAATAGAAAATATGGCAAAAGACCACCTTGGCTTAACCACGAGATCTTGCATGACCTACAAAATAAAAAGGAGTCATATAAAAAATGGAAACTAGGTCAGATTACAAAGGATGAATATAGGCAAATAACACAGGAATGCAGGGGAAGATTAGAAAGGCAAAGGCACAAAATGAGCTCAAACTAGCTATGGGAATAAAGGGAAACAAGAAGACTTTTTATCAATACATTAGAAGCAAGAGGAAGACCAAGGACAGGGTAGGCCCACTGCTCAGTGAGGAGGGAGAAACAGTAACAGGAAACTTGGAAATGGCAGAGATGCTTAATGACTTCTTTGTTTCAGGCTTCACTGAGAAGTCTGAAGGAATGTCTAACATAGTGAATGCTTATGAGAAGGGGGTAGGTTTAGAAGAGAAAATAAAAAAAGAGCAAGTTCAAAATCACTTAGAAAAGTTAGATGCCTGCAAGTCACCAGGGCCTGATGAAATGCATCCCAGAATACTCAAGGAGTTAATAAAGGAGGTATCTGAGCCTCTAGCTATTACCTTTGGAAAGTCATAGAAGATGGGAGAGATTCCAGAAGACTGGAAAAGGGCAAATATAGTGCCCATCCATAAAAAGGGAAATAAAAACAACCCAGGAAACTACAGACCAGTTAGTTAAACTTCTGTGCCAGGGAAGATAAGGGAGCAAGTAATTAAAGAAATCATCTGCAAACACTTGGAAGGTGGTAAGGTGATAGGGAATAGCCAGCATGGATTTGTAAAGAACAAATCGTGTCAAACCGATCTGATAGCTTTCTTTGATAGGATAATGAGTCATGTGGATAAGGGAGAAGCAGTGGATGTGGTATACCTAGACTTTAGTAAGACATTGATACGGTCTCGCATGATATCCTTATTGATAAACTAGGCAAATACAATTTAGATGGGGATATTATAAGGTGGGTGCATAACTGGCTGGATAACCGTACTCAGAGAGTAGTTATTAATGGCTCCCAATCCTGCTGGAAAGGTATAACAAGTGGGGTTCCGCAGGGGTCTGTTTTGGGACCGGCTCTGTTCAATATCTTCATCAACGACTTAGATGTTGGCATAGAAAGTACGCTTATTAAGTTTGCAGAAGATACCAAACTGGGAGGGATTGCAACTGCTTTGGAGGACAGGGTCAAAATTCAAAATGATCTGGACAAATTGGAGAAATGGTCTGAGGTAAACAGGATGAAGTTCAATAAAGATAAATGCAAAGTGCTCCACTTAGGAAGGAACAATCAGTTTCACACATACAGAATGGGAAGAGACTGTCTAGGAAGGAGTATGGCAGAAAGAGATCTAGGGGTCATAGTGGACCACACGCTAAATATGAGTCAACAGTGTGATACTGTTGCAAAAAAAGCAAACGTTATTCTGGATGTATTAACAGGTGTGTTGTAAACAAGACAAGAGAAGTCATTCTTCCGCTCTACTCTGCGCTGGTTAGGCCTCAACTGGAGTATTGTGTCCAGTTCTGGGCACCGCATTTCAAGAAAGATGTGGAGAAATTAGAGAGGGTCCAGAGAAGAGCAACAGGAATGATTAAAGGTCTTGAGAACATGACCTATGAAGGAAGGCTGAAAGAATTGGGTTTATTTAGTTTGGAAAAGAGAAGACTGAGAGGGGACATGATAGCAGTTTTCAGGTATCTAAAAGGGTGTCATCAGGAGGAGGGAGAAAACTTGTTCATCTTAGCCTCTAAGGATAGAACAAGAAGCAATGGGCTTAAACTGCAGCAAGGGAGATTTAGGTTGGACATTAGGAAAAAGTTCCTAACTGTCAGGGTAGTTAAACACTGGAATAAATTGCCTAGGGAGGTTGTGGAATCTCCATCTCTGGAGATATTTAAGAGTAGGTTAGATAAATGTCTATCAGGGATGGTCTAGACAGTATTTGGTCCTGCCATGAGGGCAGGGGACTGGACTCGATGACCTCTCGAGGTCCCTTCCAGTCCTAGAGTCTATGAATCTATGAAAGCCCTCATCCCCAGCCCCACCCCAGAGTCTACACCCCTAGCCAGACCTCCTAAGACACCTCCCATACCCCAACCCCCTGCCCCAGCCCTGTTCCCCTTCCTTCTCTCTGAACCATTCAGTCCCAGCCTGGAGCACCTTCCTGTACCCCAAATTCCCCATCCCTGGCCCCATAACAGAGCCCACACCCTCAGCTGGAGCCATCACTCCCCTGCACCCCAAGCCCTTGTTGCAGCCCCGAGCTCCCTCCTACACCCTGAACCCCACATTTATGGCCCTACCCCAGAACCCACACCCCAAGCCCAGAGACCACACCGCAACCCCAGCTTCAGCCTGGAGCCCCCTCCCATACTCCAAACCCCTCGGCTCCACCCCCCTAGCCCAGAACTCCCTTCTGCACCAAATCCCTCAGCCCTGGCCCCACCTTGGAGCCCGCACCCCCAGCTGGAACCCTCACCTCCTCCCGCACCCCAGCCTCCTGAGCCATCCCGGTGAAAATGAGCAAGGGTAGGGAGAGCAAGCAACAGAGGGAGGGGAGGATGAGGTGAGCGGGGTGGGTGGCTCAGAGAAGCAGTGGGGCAAGTGTGTTTGGTTTTGTGCCAGTAGAAAGTTGGCAACCTTATCAACAGGTGATGTGTAATATGTAAAGTAAACTCCCTTACACATATTTATTTCCATTTACCAATGTGTGCACATACAGATGTCTAAGTTGGTGTAATTAAAACACCAAGGAGCTAGAAAAGGCTGTAGAAAAGTTATAACTTACAATAGGGTTTATTACTTAAACATACAACCCCTTCTGCTTGACCTTTTTTTTTTTTTTTTTTTTTTTTGAAGCCACACTCCTCTCCTTTAGTCCTTCAATACACAGTGACAGAATTTGGCCCATCCTCTCTAAGCTTCACATAACCAAATGAAAAAGAATAAGGCCTCAATTAAAAGCAAGCTTCCAAGGTAGTAGTGATTGGGCTCTGAGTTGTTACCTTCTACAGTCTCACTGCCAGTAGAGTGTAAGTTGAGGATATAAATGGTAAGAGTATGTGAAAATAAATATATCTGCGGGCGTTTAAGAGAGTCTAAACTGGAGGTGTTGGGTGAGAACTGGAAGATGTGAATTATATGAACCTCCACCCCTCTAGACTTTGACTCACCTCTGACTTTGTCTCAAAGACTGCAAATGGCTTCAAATCATGTTTGACATGCACCAAATGCATTCTACCACTCTCACTCATTTCTTAAAATGCCAACAAATACTGAAAAATCTGTTAATCTTCCAAACAATTAAAAATATGTACATACATAGAATCTGCAGAGTGTTTTCCATCAGAAACTAGTAATTTTAAACTATATTATATATTGGACATAAAAAAAATTATTAAATAGTTAATTACTATAATTTTATTTAACATTTCTTAAAGAACCAAGCCTTACACTCCCAGGAGACAGTCAAAGGAAAGAGAGGGACAGCAGAAGAGCACCCGAAAATCTGACATACTTCAGTTTCATGAGACAGGTATTTACATTTAAACAGCTTATACTACAAACTAATCACTTTAGGTACAGATATCAGAGCATGACAAAAACACCGTGGATGTAGTTAATCTCAATAACTAAATAAAAGCTTGATAGGCTACCTGTGTTCTGTCAAGTTCAGCATATTAAATAAATGAAAGCTAACAGGGTCTTTACTTTTGTTTTGTTTAGTATTTATGGAGCACTAACGGAAGACGAACTGTATGAACTAATAGATCTGTTCTATCATCTCTCAGCTTGTTCAGCAACTGATCATTCTTTAATACATTATGTTTCAGACCAAAATATAACACACAGGTTCATAACCTGAAAGCAAGCTTTATTTCTCTCTTTAAAAATATTTATTTATCAACTAAAAGTGGGTTGACCTCTTTATTAAAATAGGACTATATATATGGTGGCATTCTGTGCTTCCAGGTGATTGTCTGACATGCTATACTATGCTCTATGTATCTAGTGAAAACTTTTAAAGCAGAAATTACCCTTTCATGAATGCACACCCAAAGCACCTACTAACATCAACAGGAGTTATAATGCAAGCACTGAATGTAGAATAAATTCCAAGCAACTGACAAGATGCATCATAACCTTTTGGGGAGCCACTGCAATGTAGCATGTCAAATATGTAAGTACTATTATCTCCACAAAATTTAATCTGTCAAAAATCAATTTATCATCATCATACCAAATGTGGCCCTGTTCTAAGCAGGTGCAACACAACTAACTCACCAGTGTGGTATCTGCTTACATTCAACCATCACCATTATCGTCAGTGCCAAACAAAGACACATAATGTAACTTTTGAATGTCTTATTATGATGCTAGGCAAAATTTGATTTTTTTAAAATAATTTCAACAGATAATATTGTTTATTTTAAGCACCATTTTCTATTTTTATCTATTTAAATTTTCACAGTTGCGCAAAACTGTGGCTTTTTTTTTTTTCAATTTTATCCATTTAGATTTTTACAGTTTCAGGAACTTATGGAAGAGTCAGACAATAATTAATGACAGTAGACAGAGTCAAAAAGTTAAAGCTTTAACAGTTAAAACACAAACTCTCAACATGACATGTCAAAGTATACAAAGTAAATAGCCTTATATCAAACTCTAGTAAATTCTCCAGCAACATTTTTCTTGCTTTCCCTATCTGTAAATTTCAATTATCATCAATTAAAATATTTTTGTCGGTTTGTGTGTGTACGGTGAAATTGATGTTTACTGACATTTATAAATAAAAATCTAATCCTTCGAAGCCTACTTGTACATGACTACTCTAGGAACCACAGGCGCTGACTCCATGGGTGCTCGTGGAAAAAAATAGTAGGTGCTCAGCACCCACTGGTGGGCCCTGCCGATCACCTGCTCCTCCTCCCCCAGCACCCCCTGCCTGCCAACGGGCCCCCTGGGATGAGCTGTTGAACGGCAGGTAGGAGGCACTGGGGGAGGAGTGGGGACAGGAAGAGGTGGAGTGAGAACAAGGTGTGCTCAGGGGAGGGGGCAGAACAGAGCAGGAAGAGGCGGAGTGGGGGCAGAGTGGGGGTGGGGGCTTGAGGCAAGGGTTGGAGTGGGGGTGGGTCCTGGAGCGGAGCGGGGGTCATGCATCCCCTCAATAAATCAGAAAGTCAGCACCTCTGCTAGGAAAATGTTACTGGCATTGTCTCTCTCATCCACAGAGGAGTTGGTCCAATAAAAGATATTACCCCACTCACCTTTTCTCACTGGCACTGGGGACAGTTGGAAGGTGAATATATTAACTTTTCTGATCTGTTAGCCCACTCTTGTGAGCTACAGAATGGTCTTGGTCCTGGCCCTACTCCCTGTGGGACAGAAACAGACCCCTTACATGCCCTTGCACACCGACAAGTACTGGGCAAGGCTGAGCCCATGGAGCATTCAAGATACAGTAACATCGGGACACAATATAGTGAACTACAAAAATAGAGTTAAGGTCAGGGGTCAGAACAAAGGTCCTGAAATTAGAGCAGTTTAATATTCATTTACTGGAGTCAGACTCATTTAATGTAGTTTTAACTAAGTAGTTAAGATTTCAGGCTCACTAATGAGAAACCACATGTGCTGCTACACTTGGGTACAGTCATACCGGCCCAAGGAGAATATGGTAACCATTAGAACATCCTCATGGGAAATTTATATATGAACCTTTTAACTACGGTAGTCAAAGGAAGACAGATACAGCAGATAGATATTGGCTTGCTGACAAAGCATGATCATTTAATCTTGCTGTTCCACTATTTTCTTACAAATACACTAGGATTATCACACTGTCTTAATATATTGTCTTCTTTGCAGGCAAGAGCTAAAGTGATTTAGGCTCAATATAGCACTGAGATAACTTCCTTTTACATATGCAGTGGTAGTTTTGGATATACCTTCACACTGCTTCTAAACTCCAATACTGGCTTCATTAAGCTTCTTACTGATAATCTAACATTGCTACAGTCCACTTCTATAGAGGTTATTTTCATTTGAATGCTATATATACTCATGCACTTGCACTAAAATGATCTCAATGTGATTTTATATAGAAATAGTATAATCAAATCATAAAAATTGCAATGTAATCAAATTGTCATCATAATCTCCTGGGAAACCAAACTTTTAGGGACTTTCTCAATTTCTTCTCCCTTCAGTGAACAGGGAGTTGTGCCATTTAAATGTCTGAAGAAGTCACCAACACACCTAATGAAAGGATAAATTTTGGTTTTGCCACAAATCCTAAGCATATTGTTGCACTACCCTTGGAGCAGATCAGAAGGCAAGGGGAAAACCGGAGTCACTCCACAATATGCCTCCTGGTTTCCCCCTTACTCTGGTGAGGCGGTATCCTTAGCCAGGTATGGCATAGACTTGATCAGGGATCTCAAACACGTGGCCCACGGGGCTCTTGCGTGTGGCCCACCAAGCTCCCTGCGCCCCCCCCCCACCCCTCTGCCTACCTGTGGGATTGCCTCCCGGGGCATTACCGAGCCCCACACCACTGTCTGAAGCAGACAGCAGCACACCCCTTCGGAACGGGGGGGAGGAGGCAGAGGGCTCCTGCATTGCCTCCTTCCAGGTACCGCCCCCCACAGCTACCATTGGCCGGGAATAGGGAACCGCGGCCAATGGGAGCTTCATGGGAGGTACCTAGAGGAGCAGCAAGAGCAGTACATGCAGGGAACCCTGAGCCTCTCCCCTCCCTCAAAGGCTGCAGGGACAGGTTTCCAGTTGCTTCCTGGAACGGAGCAGCACGGGGCCGGGGGCCAGAGCAGGCAGGCAGGGAGCCTGCCCCGGCCCCGCTGCGCGCTGTTGCCACCCCAGAGCTGCTCTAGGAAAGCTGTGCCGGGTTGAAGCCTGCACCCTGTACCCCAGCTCCCTGCATCCCTCCTACACTCCCTGCCCTGAGCCCCCTGCCGCACCCCGCACTCTCTTGCATCCCACCCAATGCCCTATCCTGAGTCCCCTGCCGCAGCCTGCACACCACCTGCACCTCAACTCCCTGCCCTGAGCCCCCGACGCACCCTGCATCCTTTCTGCACTCCCTGGGGGCAGCGTTGGGGTGGGGACTTCGGGGAAGTGGTTGGATTGGGGCAGGGAAGGGGTGGGAAGAGGTGGGGTGGGGCGGGACCTAATTGAAGGGGTGGAGTGGGGGCGGAGCTAGAAGCAGCAAGGGGGGGTATCAGTGATGCGGCCCTCGGTTCAATGCACTAGTCCTCATGTGGCCCTCGTGGTCATTTGAGTTTGAGACTCCTGGACTAGATTCCCCCAACAGGCTGACCAGTACATTGTGGATTGGAGCCAAGGTTCAGTCCATTCACCACCTCTTCCTGCCTACTTTCATCCACATGCACGAGGGGAATGTAACAGCTCTGTGTAAACTACTCTCCTCCCCATGCAGCTACCCTTGGCATGGGAGCCCATACAGGGAAGAAAGGTGGCACCATAAATACTCATTCCCTATACGGCCATGAGACATGATCTGGCCCACAAGGAATATATTTATAATTACCATAAATTATTTAGAAAAAATGGTTTTCTTTTGAAGCACAGTCCTCTGAAAAGTGACTGAATAAAGGTTCCATGTTTAATGTCTCTTACTGTCTATATCAAATTTGCTCAGATTAAAAGTAAGACTATGACTTTTCTAATTGTCAGCCCTGCAAACCCAATCTGAGATCAGAAAGCTAGGCTGTATATTTTCAGCCTGTACATTATCAATAATTAAGATTTTTGCAAACCAAATTCTGCCCTCAGCTATACCTATGGAATAGTAATTTCTTGAAATTCTGTAGGTTAGTCTCCAGCTGGACTGGAAAAATGTAAGTGAAAGAACAATTCAGTTCTGCAATTGGAACATTAGTAACTTTTTTGTTTGTTTGTTTGTTTTAAAGTACAAGCTGGAATAGACTTTCGCGCTCTCTCTCCTAGCTGTGCTGTCAGGACAGATAGAACATTAGAAAACTTGTGTGTTAGGACAGAAGCATGCCACAGAGATTGGCTGCTTCCCAGCTCTGCTCCAATATGCCACTTCCAATAGAAAGATCCCCAAACATGCAATACTGAATATCAACAGATGGGGTTCCATGTTCCACAACCTTCTCCTCAATCCCTTTGCCCCGGCTTGATTTCCACTCAGTTTTCTTCCTCTCCAATAGTGTAAGCAGAGGAAAACAAGAAGCTCCTTGTTACGTGAAATCTCTAAGAAAAGCTGCTTTCAGACTTAAATTTAATTAAAAAACCCACTAAACATTGTGTTCAATACTGCCTTTCAAACAGAAAGAAGATTTTATCACTGCCAGTTTCTTTATCCACTGCACTAAAGGTATTACCTGCACTCTTCACCAAAGCGGAAAGGTACAGACAATGGGCCGAAATTTTTTAATAAGTTAAGGCAGAGTCTAATCCTGTATAAACTTTATTCACTTGCTTAAAGTCCCATTAACTTCAAGACACGGGAGTAAATATTCACAGAATTAGGACTCCACTTGGTAAATCTCGTTGTATACGATACCTTCCTCAAAAACTGTCCCTGAACACTATTTATATTTCAATGACAATGTTGTTCACTTTATACTAGGCATGAAATCAAGGTCACAATTTATAAACATTTTAAATTCCTTGTTCCCTCCAAATTGTAAATTATTTCATTGAATTCCAATGACATTACATATTAAAATCAGGCTTGAAGTGTTACACTACCGTCACCGGATTTTGCTTTTTCAGGTTTCTTTTCCATCTTTAAAGTTTCCAGTAAAAAGGGGACTGGAGTAACACCGTTGTTGCTTAAGATTTATGCATATATAAATTAATGCATTTCAAATCACATCAAACTAAAACTTGTCACAGATTTTTAGGCTGGATACCACTGTTCTTGTTGTTGCAACAGTCAGTTTAAAATATTTAAAAATTCACAAAATAGTGAGATATCCTGATTTTAGTTGCTTTGGTTTGGTTTTTAAGAAGGACCAGAACAAAAATTACTTTATAAATGTTTTAGATCTTAAGACAAATTACTGCTCTATTTGTACTTTTTAAAATTAGGATATGGGCAAGTTTAGTTTGAAACACACCAAACTGCACACACAGTAAGATATTTTCTTAACGTTTTCAATTTGTGCTTTTAAAAAATTATTAAAATTATACAAAGTATACCACACAAAATCTCATTAATTTCAATATGAATTTACATATTGCATTTGATCTGGATATATCTGAAATTAGAGTATTCAATGCGATTTACAATACAACTGATCTCTCAGAGCCAACAGCGTGAAATATTTCACACTTACTTATCTTTCATTTATTTTCCAGTATTTTAAATAACAGTCTTACTATAATATTGACTATTTTCATTACGCAAAATCGTAACAAAAATTTGTCACAATAACAGGTATATATATGAAAAGGAAGATTATTACAATTCTAGTTACATTGTAATACACCTCTATCCCAACATAACGCTGTCCTCGGGAGCCAAAAATCTTACCGCATTATAGGAGAAACCATGTTATATCGAACTTGCTTTGATCCGCCGGAGCGTGCAGTCCTGCCCCCCTGAGCGCTGCTTTTCCACATTATATCCAAATTTGTGTTATATCGGGTCATGTTATATCAGGGTAGAGGTATAGTTCTGAATTATGTCACTCCTCTGATAAAATGTACACCTCTACCTCGATATAACGCTGTCCTCAGGGGGCCAAAAAATCTTACTGCATTACAGGTGAAACCACATTATATCGAACTTGCTTTGATCCACCCCAGAGCACTGCTTTACCATGTTATATCTGAATTTTGTTATATCAGGTCACGTTATATCGAAGCAGAGGTGTATATGACATTTTTATTCCCTTGGGTTGAGTACAGTTGTAAAAAATTCAAAGTTACTGGGGCTGTCGATTTATCGCAGTTAACTCATGATTAACTCAAAAAAATTGACTGCAATTAAAAAAATTAATCACGATTAATCACACTGTTAAATAAGTATCTTTTGAAATTTATTAAATATTTTGGATGCTTTTCTACATTTTCAAATATATTGATTTCTATTACAACACAATACAAAGTGTATAGTGCTCACTTTATATTATTTATTACAAATATTTGCACTGTAAAAATGATAAAAGAAATAGTATTTTTCAATTCACCTCATACAAGTACTGTAGTGCAATCTCTATCGTGAAAGTGTAATTTACAAATGTAGTTTTTTTTCTTGCATAACTAAACTCAAAAACAAAACAATGTAAAACTTTAGAGCCTTCAAGTCTACTCAGTCCTGCTTCTTATTCTGCCAATCGCTAAGACAAACAAGTTTGTTTACATTTACGGGACATACTGCTGCCTGCTTCTTATTTACAATGTCAACTGAAAGTGAGAACAGGCGTTTGCACTTTTGCAGCCGCCGCTGCAAGGTATTTATGTGCCAGATATGCTAAACATTCACACGCCCCTTCATGCTTCAGCCACCATTCCAGAGGACATGCTTCCATGCTGATGATGATCTTAAAAAAATAGCGTGTTAATTAAATTTGTGACTGAACTCCTGGGGGGAGAATTATGCATCCCCTGCTCTGTTTTACCCACATGTTGCCATATATTTCATGTTATAGCAGTCTCAGATGACCCAGTACATGTTGTTTGATTTACAAACACTGTCACTGCAGATTTGACAAAATGCAAAGAAGGTACCAATGTGAGATTTCTAAAAACAGCTACAGCATTTGACCCAAGGTTTAAGAATCTGAAGCGCCATCCAAAATCTGAGAAGGATGAGGTGGGGAGTATGCTTTCAGAAGTCTTAAAAGAGCAACACTCAATGCAGAAACTACAGAACCTGAACCAGACCAAAAAAAAAAAAAATTCAACCTTCTGCTGGTGACATCGGACTCAGATTATGAAAATGAACATGCGTTGGTCTGCGCTGCTTTGGATGGTTACTGAGCAGAACCCTCATCAGCATGGATGCATATCCTCTGGAATGGTGGCAGAAGCATGAAGGGACATATTAATTTTTAGCACATCTGGCACATAAGTATCTTGCAACACCGGTTACACAGTGCCATGCAAACACCTGTTCTCACTTTCAGGTGACATTGTAAACAAAAAGCAAGCACCATTATCTCTGGCAAATGTAATCAAACTTGCCTGTCTTAGCTACTGGCTGAAGTAGGACTGAGTGGACTTGTAGGCGCTACAATTTTACACTGTTTTATTTCTGAATGCAGGGGTTTTTTGTACATAATCCGACATTTGTTAAGTTCAACTTTCATGATAAAGAGATTGCACTACAGTACTTGTATTGAAATAAACTATTTCTTTTGTTTTTACAGTGCAAATATTTATATTAAAAAATAAATAGAAAGTGAGCATTGTACACTTTGTATTCTATGTTGTAATTGAAATCAATATATTTGAAAATGTAGAGAACCGCCAAAAAAATGTTAATAAATGGTATTCTATTATTAACAGTGTGATTAATCACACATTTAATCACAATTAATTTTTTTAATCGCTTGACAGCCCTAAATCTTACTAGGACACAACTCAAAGTAATGGAAGGAAGGAAATTCTGAATCAAGACTACCACTATATCTTTCATTAACGTAATTACATCAAAGCTGTGTGTAACACAATAAGTCTGATCTTGCAGTGTTAGCACAGACAAAACCCCCAGAGTGAAATCTTGGCCCTACTAAATTTGATGGCAAACTCCCATTGACTTCAATGGGCTTAAGATTGCCCCAAGGGTGCGTCAACATCAGAAAAAAAAGAAAAATGCATTTTATCATGCATTTACATAGACCTGCTAATGCATTAAAATTACAACTGCCTTGTCCATATAGATTTCAATGTGTTAATTACCATATGTTAGCTTCCTAGTGAAAACAAGGCCCCAAATGTAATTGAAGGGAGCTCTGCAAGGAATCTGGCTTGTATCGTCTGAGAATTCTGCAATATACAGAAACAATAAAGAAAAGTAATTCAAACCCTTATTATATATATTTGTTTTTTAAATTTCCAAAATGCTGTTAAAAATGGCATTGTGTGAACCTTCCAACAAGGAGATATTATCTCACTCTCACAAACACTTACCAGGCAAATAAAAGATCAGCTGTGGAGTTTGCTCACTCACATTGCTTGCCTTTTGCTCTCAAGAAGCAAATTCTGATTTTTGCACAACTGCAGTATAGGGAACGTTATTAAAATAAATTTATCTTCCCTACCCCAGTTAGTTTGAAAATTAGGCACCAGGAACTGCTAGAGAATGTTCATTGGAGAAAAGTGGCCAACATTATGGAATTTGACTGACTACACTAAAACTAAGAATATGAAATGTATATAGAGTAGTGTGGAAAAATGGATGAACTATTATCAAGATGTCATTTTATACATTAAAAACAGCAAGTGAAACTAATTTGAGAAAAGTAAACTTTTTCAGTTAGCAATCCACTCACAAACTGTACTTTCGGTTCAGATTCTAATAAAGGTACAACTGTGTCCTGTGAATATTTTCCCCAAGACCCAGGCAAAGATAAGCCTCAGCAATTATACAACTATGGTACTTTACTAAAAATCATTTATACTCCAAATTACATTCTATATTTTTAAGACAGAATCCCAAACATTTGCATTTTCATTGGCACTTATTTAAAATCTCAACTTTTTTTCTCTTTATAAAATGGATTTTTGATCTAGGGGTCTCATATTGAGGAATATTTTATTTAAAAGATTATATTTTAAGGCTGCAAATCAATTGTGTGATTCTAGAAATAAATATTAATATTTTAATATATTAATGTTAGCAAAGTACTTCTATGACAAGAAAAGTGTAATTTAAATTTTGCACTAGAACAATTTGCATATTAATGCCAACTTTCTGAAAAACTATGGTTGATAAAAGATGGGAAAACTACTTTGTGGTACACCTCTACTCCCATAAAATGCTGTCTTCGGGAGCCAAAAAATTTTAAAGCATTATAGGTGAAACTGTGTTATATCGAACTTGCTTTGATTCGTCAGAGTATGCAGCCCCACCCCCTCCACACCCTGAGCACTGCTTTACTACGTTATATCCGAATTCGTGTTATATCGGGTCACATTATATAGGGGTAGAGGTGTATATAACATGTATACTATTCATCACAGAGTAGGTTTATAAAATTACATACATCACTACAATCACATATTAAAAACATAAAGTACTACCTCCAGTGGGCTGCTGGACACCTCTGCAAGTGTCCTCAGCTCCCATTACCTTTAATGACCTTTCAAGAGGCATTAATCATTGTAGAGGATTGTATCCTTTTACAGTGACATAGACTGTCTCTGCACTGGAAGGGCAAGTAATACATGCACAGTAAAGCACTGTACAAAGAAAAAAAAAAGATAAAGGCAGCTCATCCAGTACTCAAACATTCCTTAAATTTCATTCCTTGTTAATATAGCTTAGAAAACTGAGGAGGCCTCACCTGAGTTTTGGGAAACCATCCTGAATTTTACGTACCTGTACTAAGGCCCTAAATAGATCCATAGAGGGTTGGATGTACAGTACTGTGAAAACTGTAAAACGTGTGCTGACATCTTAAGAATATGCACATCAGTGAAAGTCAAACTAAATTACTGTCTAAAGCAGGGGTGAGCAATCTTTTCGGCCCTAGGGCCACATCGGGTACAGAAATTGCATGGAGGGTCGGGTAGGGACGGCTGGGGGAGGCTATGCCTCCCCAAACAGCGAGGCGTGGCCTGGCCCCTGCCCCCTACCCTGCCCTCTCGACTCCTACCCCCATCCACCCCCCCCCCGACTGCCCCCTGGGACTCCCACATCCTATCCAAACACTCCTGCTTTCTGCCCCCTGACCATCCCCCTGGGACGCCCATCCCCCATCCAATCCCCCGTGCTCCCCACTCCCTGACCACTCCTGGGACCCTCGTGCCTATCCAATCTCCCCTGCTCCCCACTCACTGACTGTCCCCGCATCCATCCCTCCCTACTCTCCCCGTCCCATGTTATCTGTGGGATGCCGGAAAGGTGAGCTCAGTCCTTTCCCTGTGTTTCCCCTGCTCGTTTGGCTGCTCTCCCTGGCAGTCGGGCAGGGCTCGCTACATCTGGGCTTGGCTGCTGGAGACAGGGGCCAAGAATGCTGTGGGTGGAGGGGGACTTGCTTGCTCTGCCCCAGTCCCCGGCAGCGGGGTCCAGGCCCTTTGACTGCCCCTACTCCTCGCCTTCCGCCCCCTGCTCTCTGACCACGTCACCCTGGAGCACCACGTCTGGCGGCGCTACAGTCATTCTGCCCAGCCGGAACTGCAGCCACGCTGCCCAGGAACTGGGGGAACTGTGACTGCAAGGGAAGCAGCGAGGGAGGGGAGCAGAAAGGGAGGGGCCACAGCGTTGCCTCCACCTCACTGCCGGGGAGTTGGGCTGGCTCCTCCACAGGCCTTTCCTGACCCCACTCCCTGGCAGGACCTCAGGGTCCAGAGGGAAGGGTCCTGCAGGTCCCGAATGTGGCCCGCGGGCCATAGCTTGCCCTCTTCTGGTCTAAAGTATGTATAGATTCCTGAAGGTCCCAGTGCTGTTGCCTAAAACTGGTACTTCTTTCTCTATTATGTGCTGAGATGTTCTTAAATATTTCAAACTACCACCATATTCAGTATCATAGGAAGTTACAGTACCTGCTATATTGCAATATAGTGTTATAAATAATTTCTTGTACCAGTTTCTTCAGTTAGTTTTATTTAATTTGCTGTTCACAAGAGCTGTATCTCATGCTCTTTTGCTATGTTTACATATTTTTTAAAGATATTGGACAGAGAAAGTGACCTAATGCAATCCCAGATTTTAAAATTTTGGGAACAGAATTTGATTACTTAATTTACTTGTAAAACAGGGTCAGTACAGACATTTTCAATGGCATTCCAGTCAATACACCTGACTAGTAACTAAAGTAGTAATTAGGTATCTTGGAAAAGACAGAAAGAACACCTTTTAAGTACAGAGGAATGTATGAAATAATACTGTGTTACTGGTGATAACTCATGCTGAATGTGACACTATGTACCTTTCAATCATCCTGTCCTGGAAACCAAATAATGTTTGAACACACTGAACTAATAGATGAATGAACAATTCGAATGTTTGAACACACTGAAGTAAGGGTATGGCTACACTTGCAGCTGTAGTGCTGGGAGTTAAACCTGTCTTTGTACAGCTGAGTAGGGAAAGCACTGCAATCTGGCCACACTGACAGCTACCAGCACACTGTTGTGGCCACATTTTCAGCATCTGCAGCAGCATTGGGAGCGGTTCATTATGGGCAGCTATCCCAGCATTCAAGTAGCTGCAAAGTGCTTTTCAAAAGGGGAGGTGGTGGAGTGTGACAGGGAGCGTGGTGGGGGAGAAAGTGGATTTTTGGAGCCGACACTCTGTCAGCAGCTGCCTTGCAAGTTCCGACCCCCTCCCCTAACCCCTCTCACTTACTGAAAGCAAATAACCTCTTTTTTTCCTCACAGACCAGACAAGCAGCCTCCCCAAAATGGACCCTCACCTCCCTCCCAAGCGCCGTGCTGCTTCTCTCCTCAAGCCCCCTCCCTTCCCCTCTCTTCAAGCAAACACTAGCTGTGGGCGTTCCAAAGGGAGCTCATTCACAGCAAACAGTAGCTGTATTTGTTTTTTTGATAAGAAGCTCCCGGAGCCCTGAGTTCACAACAAAACAAACAGAGGCATCACCACAAAACAAAGAGAGTTATCTTTACTTAAAAGCATTATGGGAAGCTTCAGGAGGTCAGTTACAGAGTAGTAAAATTATTCCCTGTTTACACTGGCAACCCAGTGCTGCAGTAGCAGCGCTATTCTCTTTATTCCTCTCGTCAAAGTGGAGTATATGCAGCGCTGTAGCGAGGGAGATACAGCGCTGTATGTGCCTTGCCAGTGTGGACGGGGAGTGAGTTACAGCGCTGTAAAGCCACCACCAGCGCTGTAACTCTCAAGTGTAGCCAAGGCCTAATAGTACTTAGTTTGCACTAACGCCCCAAAAAAATAGGATGGAAATCCTCAAAAAAGATACAAGGTGATTCTTGGCCGAAAGTCAATGCAAGTTTTGGCATTTGCTTTAGTGGGTCCAGGATTTCACCCACAGTCCACAAAGTTCTTAATAAACTCAGCTCTTCGAGCCCAATCCTGTAACTTCTCACTCAGGGAAAATTCATACTAAGACTACGTCTACACTGTGCACCTTACAGCGGTCCAGCTATGCCACTACAGCCACGCCACTGTAAGGTATGCAGTGTAGCCACTCTCTGTTGGCAGGAGAAAGCTCTCCAGCCAACCAAATTAAACCACCCCAATGAGGGATAGTAGCTTTGTCAGCGGGAGAGTGTCTCCCACTGACAAAGTGCTGCCCACACCGGCGCTTTTTGTCAGTTGAGGGTGTTTGTTTCACACCCCAATCGACAAAAGCTTTACTGACGAAAATACAGTGTGAATAGCCGAAAGCCAATAGGAGTTTTGCATGAGGTGTTACAAGATTAGCCCTTTGAAAGATGATCCCTTCCAGTTGCAATTAACTTTAAAGCTTGTTTGTTTTTTAAACATTGCAAAGTCCTTCATCACAAGGTAAAGTATTTTAAGGAAGATGTATCTTGCTGACATTTTTTTAAACCTTTTCCTCATTCAAAATGTTTCTTGAAACAATTCTAGAAGATACATCATCTAGATGAGGAATCCAGTTAAGAGGGGAAAGGATGTATTATATAGTGTTAATTAATTTTGTTAATTCTTATTTCATTAATCTATAAACTCAATTATTCTGAATGAAAAAACAAAGCAAAACCGGGTTTCTATAACTACATCAAAGACATAGTCTACACTAGAAAAGTTGTAACAATATAACTCTGTCATGTAGGGGTGTGATTTTTTTTACCTACATGGTTATACCACCATAAGGTCTTGTGTGGAGGATGCAGTTATACCAGTATAAAGGTACCTTTTACCCATCTAACTTTCACTTTCCAAACCAGAATAAGCACCTTTAAAGCAGTGTAACTGCATCCACACTAGAGGGTTTTTTTCTGCTGCTTTATACTGGTGTAATTAGAGAGGCAAAACTTTCTAAGGGTTTGTCTACACTTTCATTTTATAGTGCTCTAACTTGCTGGGGCAGGAGTGTGAAAAATCACACACCCCCACCCCCTGAGCGCAGCAAGTCTAAGCACTTTAAAGTGCTAGCGTAAACAGGCTCCGAGCACTGGAAGCCACGCTCCCAGCGCTCAGAGCTAATCCCCTCATGGAGGTGGATTACCAGGAGTGCTGGGAGAGCTCTTCCCCAGCACTTGTGCACGACCACCCTCGCACTTCAAAGCACTGCCGTGGGAGCACTAAAGTAAGCAAGCACAAAGGCCTTGTCCACACTAGAAAGGGTTTATTTGGTACAGCTATGCTAGTATAGCTATACCAATAAAGCTTCCTAATGGAGACGCATTTCATACTGTCCAGAATAGTTTATACCAGCTCCCCAAACAAAATAAGTTATACTTGCAAAAGGGCTTTTGTTCTTTTTGTTCTTTTTGACAAAATTATGTTGGTTAGGGGGTGTAAAAAAGTGTGATCCCGACTTATATTGCTGTGCCAGTACAAGCACTACCATAGACACAATCATACTAGCAAAAATGAGCTTTTGCTGCTATCGCTAATCTTACTTAGGAGGAGGCACTGCAATACTGGCAAAAATGCAGTTTACCAATATAAGCAACATCTACACCATAGCTTGTCTTTGCTGATATAGCTCTATCGGTCATCCTAGGAGAGAAGCAGTTTACACTGTCAAAAGAGTGCTTCTGCAAATATAGTTTATACTATGGGTAGTCAATAGGTGACCACGGGCCAAATCCAGACCAGCAGACACTTTTGAACGGACCCTGAAATCTTTTTATTTACTTATTACTGGGTTGGTGTTTTTTTTCCTGGAGCCTAAACCTTGGCAAAAAATTGACTACCACTGCCTTATAACAGTCTCAACAAAATCAGCTATTCCAGCAAAAGGACTCTTTTTACTGGTATAGTTGCATCTACACAGAGGCTTTTGCTAACACAGGTAGGTTGATTAAGGATGCAATTTTTCACACTTTTGACACAGCTGTGCCAGCAAAACTTTCAATTGGAGTACAGGCCAAAGTGACACTTGTGAAAATGCCCTTCGTACATTTAGGTCTCAATCCTGTAAATGTTTGGAACTACTCACAAGTAAACATATGCATGTGTTTAAGCATTTGCAGGACTGAGTAGTTACTGACACAGTATCCTTGCTATTGTTACCGTATTTTTGTCACTTACTTACTAATTTGCACAAATTAGTAAAATAATCCACAAGGGATCTCCCAATCATTAGTGCAAATCAGATATATTATGTAGTGTAAATAATCAGTACTATTAATAAAATGACTCCTCCTTCACGCCCTCAATATTATTCTTAGCAAAATAATGTAAAATAACAGCTCTAAAAGTGACACGTTTTCATGTATTACAAAATATAAAATTCAGAGGTAAGCAAACAAGAATTTCACCCCCTTTTAATTGATTTTAAATAATGAATTTGGAGAGTTTATTGTCCTGTCATTAATACAGATTGTCTTAAAAAAACAAACAAGCATTAATAGGGCTGTAGCACTATATGCTCTAGACATTATAGTTTATGTAAAGGGAGAGATTTAAAAAAAAAATAAGGAAAATGTTTAATTTCTCACTGAAAATACAGCTCAAAATCCTTTCATCACCAATAGGCAAAGGCTTTTAAAAATGCCTTAAAATTAATCCCAAAAGAGGAAGTCTTTCAGTACCATCATAAAAGAATGAGAGGTCTGAGTTCGACAGGGACATACTGTGATGTATCAAAAGGCATAAAATTCAAAGGGAAACAAACAATATGCCACATGCTTCAGCAGTTTTTTTACACAGTTTGACAGAGTTCATTCATTTGTCCTAAATATAGATTTTACCCTTTTTCTAAATGCACACATTAATGGGTACACTTTAAACTGTGTAGAATTTGAATGATGAAGTTTTATTTTTTTAAATAGAAGGGAAAATTCAATGGTCTTACTGAAATACACACAGCTCCAAAACAAAAAACAAAACCTATTTCATCATAACAGAACTACCATGTTTCAGCCAGTGGGAGGGAGCCTTCTCATTGGGAAATTCTTTTAAAATCAGTCTTAAAAATTATCATGAAAACATACCAGCCCTCTCTCCACCCCACCTACAAAATACTCATTCATGTCTATCTTGCAGAGAATAATAAAAATGTGTTGTTTACTCACCCACCAAATGGGTTACTTGCCCTAGGCATGTGGCTAAGTAGAATTTTGCAAGGCTATTTAAAGGCAGGTTTTATAGTCTTTCTAGTGATGAAGAATTTTTGTCATGTGTATTGAGACATTACAAAAATCTCTATTCCTATTACTTTTTTATTAAGCTGCCTTGTTTTGATTATTATCATAGCCTGAGACAGCAGCCTTCACCACAAGGAAAGAAATGCTTTAAATCTCACTGTGAAATGAATTTCAAATGAGGGGGTGTTTCCCTCCCCAAGTCTGGAACACATTTTGGATTCACTGGTAAACAAATATTACCACTCACATTACCAGCCTTTAAACAACAGGATCTCCACCCTCTGGGACACAGAAGCTCCCTCACCCCCCACAGAAGTCATTTGGATTTGAAAGCACTTCACACCTCCCAGAAGTGCACCCCTAACTGTGGCAGCTTAGTCAAAGGCTGTGGGGACAATCTGAAAGGGGGAAGCAGGGAAGAGACTTAAAATCTAAGTGGAAGACATGTGTAAGGGCCCTTCCTGAAACTGTTACTGAGAGCAAAATAAATAACCGTGTCATTTTTCCTTAAGAGACCCAGCAACATGATCTTTCATCCCGCCCCCGCCCACACGCAAGAGGGCGAGCGCTTTCACACCCATCTCCACAGTGAAGGAGAGCAGCGAAAGGAGGTTTTCCCTCAGTGAGGAAAGAAGTGCTCTTTGCTGGAGAAGCAGCATTTTGAACAGGCTGAACGAGCGAAGGAAAGGACCTGAGATACGCACAGGAGGGCGATGCCCCACATAGTGGAATGAAACATGAAAGAAAACCCCCAACCGCCCAGGGCTTTAAAATGGCGCCTGTGGGGGAGGAGGCCAGGAGGGAAGAGTCACAGTGAAACTGCGCAACAAACGCTGGCAGGCAGCCAGACAGCGCCATCTTCTCCCGCTCTCCCAGGCACACACAGCGAGCCGGCCCCGTCCACGGGCGGCAGCGGGGCTCGCGCCTTTTAATTGCCATCCTGACGAGACGGCGGAGAGCAGAGTGTGTGTCAGGCCTCGGCCACTCCCCACCCCGCTCAGTAAATAACACGTTAAAATACAAACGCGACCTATTTCCCCTTCAATTGTTAGAGGCTGTTTTTAAAAAATGTGATGCCAGGTTACTGCACCTTCCCCACAAGCCCGTGATCGGAAAGATGATTTATTTTTATTAAGGTTGGAGGAGAAAACAGCTAACAGAACAAAAACCACCCCCCCAACAACGACTTTGCCCATCCTCAGCTCGGAAGGTTTCAGTGAAGCCCCTCCATACGCCAACAGTGCTTGGTGTTGGCTCAAATTCAAAACGAGATTTTTCAGAAAATGCTCAGACCACTAATCTGGTGAACTAGATACGCAGAAAATCCAAGCAGCAGATACACAGCCCTTAAAATGCAAAACCAAAAGGGTTACTAGAGGAAAAGTCGGTTTATTATTACGTTTTAAAATAGATTACAGGTCAATATGTTCGGGGGGGGAGGCTGATCCTACAAAGGAAAAAAAAAGATCATTAAACTCAAATCCACCGCCCCAAAATCGCACGCACACCCAGGGATCCTCAGGTCCACGCCGTGGGAAAAATAAAGACAGGCAAATTCAGAAGCAACCTGCAAAGACCCCCACAAAATCTCGTGGCTACAAGAAAACCGATGAAAAACAAATCCGCCGCAGACACACATCAGAGAAACAAACTCAGAGGAATTACAAGATCAGAGTGGTGGAAGCAGGTAGCGGGGGGAAAATCAAGCCAGGAGTGAAGAAAAAAAGAAAAATCCTTCCCAGCCCCACGCAGCCAGGAGAGAGACGAAGTGTCTCCATTTTCCTGAGCAGGAGGAAGAAAAAGCGTTTCACAGCCCAGAGAGCTTTAGAGAAAAGCAAAGAAACGAGGGGGGAAAAAAGAGGGAGGAGATTTGAAAAGATTATTTTTCTTTCTCCCTCTCACACTCTCTCTATCCCCCTCGCTCCTCACTCTCTCACACTCACACACACTCTCTCCCTCTCCTCTTTCTAGCCCTCTCGATGGCCATCAAGGGGGCGGAAAATAAAAAAAAAAAACCAACAACTAATTTTAAACCAGCTCAATCAATGAGTCATTAAAAGAGACTTTTTTCCCCTCCTCTCCTGCATTTGCATGGCATCAGCAAGAAGAGGGGGGAAAAAAACACCCCAAACCTCTCCCCTCTCTGCAGTTATCAGCCTGGACCTGAAACCTTATCCCTCTCCTCTCGCTCCTCTTTATTTTAAGAAACAACTTTTTTTTTTCCAAGTGGCCTCAGCAGCCACCACCGCAGCCTCGCTGAAAAAGAAATAAATATTTCATTTCCATGTGAATTAGCATCTGCCCAACAACCACCCACCAAAATATCCCTCTTCTTTCTCCCTGTCTCCCCTCTCGCTCTCTAGATATATATTTATATACATAGCCCCAGAGCCAATAGCTCTCTGGGCTGAAACCTAATATCCTGGTTTTGGCAACTCCTGGTTGTTAATTTGCTCCTCTTTCTTTTCTGTCTGTCTGGAGATAGATTTCCCCCCTCTCTTTTCCCTCCCCGAAGGAAGGGAGGAAGGAGGTTGTGTGTTTTTTTTTCCTTGAAATTTTTATCACAAAATTATAATACACTCAAAGGGAAACTCACCGTCATGAAAAAGCAGTGCCTTGTCAACGGGGTTTCTTCGCCATCACATCAGGGGCTGGCAGTGTAAGAGAGAGAGAGCGACACACACACACAGAGAAGGGAGGGAGGCAGGGAGGGGGGAAGAGAGAAAGAGAGAGAGCGAGAGAGAACACTGCACAGCATAACACAGCACAGCACAGCGCGAGCAGGAGTTGCCAGCCACACGGAGAGAGAATAAGCAGAGAGAAAGAAAAAAGACACACACAGCCACCACACAGAGACGTTATTATTATTTTCCAAGCTCTAATTAACACTCTGTTCTTCATTTTTTAAAGTCAGACACTTTAAAAAGTTTTTTTAAAGAGAACTGTAGATCTGACCATCTAGATATAGCTGAGCTGTTCACTTTCAGTTAGAAGTTGTAATCTACTTTTATTTTTGTTTAAAAAAAAAAAAACAACCTTGTATTTTTTCCTAAAAAGATGTAGAAAGCCTCCAAGATTTCTTCCAGACTGAAGTTGTAAAATGCTGGACAATTTTTGTATTTTTTTTAATCTAAAGATGTATAAAACAGGTTTCTTCCTGTTAAAAGTTGCAATCTACTGACCTTTCTATATTTAAAAAAAAAATGTGAATTATGGATGTGTCTCACCTCCAAAAAATACCTTAATAAAAGAAAGTTTAATTAGAAATACCTGACAGCAGTAATAAAGTGAACTTTCGGATCCAGACCTGAAGCCACTGCAAATGCAGAATATCTATTGATTTTAAAGTTTTGAATAATCTAGAAAGGCAAGATCTGATCCAAAACTTGTCAGGGAGTGAACTTGTTGGCATACTGAATTCTGTAATTATTTATCTCACTTAAATATAACTGGGTTTTTAACATACAATATAATTTAAAATAGCTGAAATGTTTTCTTTCAGAACAAAGTAGTTACATTAAAATAAATTCTTCAAAATAAAATTTGGATATGATCGTGTAAGTCTTGCTTACAAAAATTTCATTGAGGATTGCGTCCTGATTCTTACATTGAAAAATTTATAGGTAACGTTATTAGCGCTCTTTAAAAGACCAGTTTCTCCTTTTTCTGCTGCAAGTTTTAGTTTTCAGAATTTTTTATTTCAGAGTGAAAGTAATTTCATAAATGAGCAATTTACCAAAAAAGCAAGGGGAGGAAAGTTTATAGTCTGGACTAAAATTATTTTTCCCCTCACCCTTCTTAAAAAAATTAATTTTGTAAAAGCTCTTTAGAGACCAGGATTTGGAGACTTTATTCGGCAGCACTATTTTTCTTTCGTTATTTGTTAAGTCCCAGAAAATATTCATTTTCAGTTTTTATATAAAATGACCAACTTCAAAAAAATGCCTACGGTGATATAAGTAGAACCTCTCTGAGAAACCAAGGGCCAGATTACATGTTTGATTAATGTACAGATAGTATCTAAATGTCCTAATTTTAAATGTAGATGTGATTAATGTTATTTTTAATGGTTTAAGTTATCCCACCCTAAAATGAAGCTACAAAAGGGCTTATCCCACACAAGTTATCTCACACAAAATGAAACACACAAAAGCACACCACTTCTGGGGTTCTTATTCAGGCAAAACGCCATTTGGGCCAAATTCTTCCTGGAATTACACCCCATTCAATATTATTGACTTTAGTGTGATTTTTGCATGATTAAAAATTATTGGATTGGGCTCCAAATATAGGTTTCTGTTTTCTTCTGATTTGGTGAGCAGAGGAGAGCCTGGTTTTGGAAGGGAACAGTAGCGTGCAGTACTGGCTCCTTTTCCACAGTCCTGCAAAGCACCACCATTAGGGTTCCACAGGTAGTGAAGGGCCAGTGCAAAGTGAGAAGAAAGGGGAGAAGGGTCAAATGATTTTTGGTGGGGTCTCCTGTCAAAAAAACAAAGAAGCCAATGTAAATTACTGTAGAGGCTGCAGTAACTTGCACTTCCTCCCCCTTGGAGGGAGTTTCTAGGGCAATAACCTTGCTGTCCAGGGTCCAGGAGCTGATGAAATAGTAGATGGCTGTACTTGCCTCCACTACTGCTCCCAAGGTCTATGTGGGTCAACAGGTTTAGGGATGAGAACCCTTTCCCTCTTCTACTGGGTAGCAAACTTGTACCCATTTGGAGTTCCCAATCCCCTCTGCAAGAATAATCCATGCAGAGTAGAATTTGGCCTACACAGTTTATAATTTATTATAACGACAAGAAGTTGGAAAGGATTCAACAGTTCAGACAATAATGAGATTTGCACTTAAAGCAGTACTAAAATCCCACTGTTCTACATTTTAAAGTTTGAATTTGTTCTTCAGATTTAAAATAGTAACTTTTCAGAGGACTACTGAATTTAAAACATTTAAAAATGCTTCCTTTTTGAAAAGGGAATTGCAAGTGTCCCTGCACTGAGATATCACCACATCAAGTGGTCCCCATGTCCATGCTCACTTAGTGCGCCAGCGAACAGAGCCAGCAGTGATGGGGAAGACCTTCAAGTGTCAATGTGGTTCCTCCACAGCCTGTTCCCCCAATTAAAATTCTATTCCCCAAATTCCACACTACATATATCCTGATTGCTCCCTGGCTCCAACAACTTCCTCAACCACCATAGGGAACCAAGAGAAATAGTGGCGCTCAGAAATGTGGGGAGCAGAGCAGAGCAAGGTTGTGGAGGCAAGGAAATCCTTAGGAGGACATGGTGTGGCAAGAAGCTATAGCAGGTGTGCAGGGATATGGAGACATGGAGGAGAAGTGAACTGTGGGGCAGGGGAAGAGAGGCTGTGGGGGTGAAAAGTAGAGTTTGAGCTAAGAGGAATAGAGGGGAGAGAAGCTGCAGTCTGAAAAAACATCATTCCCCTTTTCCACATGCAGGTCTCTCCCACCTCTCAAGTCCCATTTCTCTATTCTTCACCCCCTACTGTCCCTGTCTCCCACATCCCCATTCACTCCCACATGCTCTCTCTTCCCTCTACAACCTCCATGGCCCACTACTCTGCCCCTCAAATATCTCATTTAGATTGATGTCACTCATTTTAATGCCAAAGTGACCTACAATCTACACAAATTTGGCATCTCCCTTTACTTTTATTGTTGAAAATTATTTAGAAGCAACAAAATTACAAGAAAAAGATTACCGAATTATCTATGTACATTAAAAGGAATTAGTTTCACAGCATCCTAAATTCCCTGAATGTGTCCTTAATTTTGGGTCTTTGCCACATGGCATTGTACATTTGGAGCTTAGCCAGTTAAAAGGTATGCCTCATACCCTTGCCCCATATCCCTACTCCTTGAAACCACAAATGCATCTATATGTATAGATAGATCAACAGTTAAAAGCTGAAAGTAAGGGGCCATGATAAGAAGGAAGGATATTGGTGGGCTGAGAGTATGCAGATAATCAGGCATGGAGGGGAACAAGATCTCAACAGGATGACATGGAAGAGAAGATTTCAGCTTTATGGGATTCAAAAGGGAAGCTGAGCTATGAAGAGGCATAAGAGGGTTCTGGTGGGAAGGCAGAGGATTGTACATATCAGTACTGACAGTTGTTCACATGGATAGCTGTCACATAGTACTGACACATTTACAAAACTGGGAAATTCCAGTTTTAAACTTTGAGTTAAGATTGCTAGTCTGCATCCTCCTCCAATGCAAACTGTAAACACTCATTCAATAGCCAAACTCCACACCACTCATTAAGTACTTCCCATACAACACACATGATCCATGTCTCCTTCATCTCCCTGAACAACCAATGTTCAATCTGAACTCTGACCATAGATATAATAAACCAACATACCACATTCATAATTCCACATAAAAATTACTGCCTAATTACAATTACCAACATACATCATCCATTCACAAAACTTCCTAAATGTTTTAAAAAAATCCTCACAGCCACTATTGTTAATCTGATACTATGCCACAGTTAAAAACCAATACAAAACCACGTTCAGAACTATGTAGGCTGTAACTTATGAAAGCAACACAAACCCAATAAATATGGTTAAGTTAAGGCTGGTTGTTCAGGTTGAGGATGAAGATGTGTGTGTAGTGAAAGGAGGGCAGCTGTGGTTGAGAAGGGGATGTGATGAGTGGAGTGTAGAAGATCTGCTGAATGACTTATTGTATACTTCCTTATGTTTCATGTTTTTTGTTGGTGAGATAACACTGAGTTAAGGTTAGACTGCTTAAGTGGAGTTTTTTGTATGGGAATGTATATTGAAGAGTGAAAACTAAAAATATTTCTCACATTTAATGAACAAGGACTTGAAAATACAAACACGTTACTTGTGAAAACGTATTTTTCCAGGTCTGGAAAGAGGTCTGGCTATGTTTGGAAGAGAACAGAAAACTGGTATTTGTGTTCCATCATTTGTATATAAACTTTGTGTTTGATGACCCATTTCAAGTCATATGGCACTTGAGGTTTATTATCCTTAAGGAGTCTTTTCTTGGGAACTCTCATGCTCTAAATTCAGTCCCTGCTTCCTGAGGATAGCTCTTCTTTGCATACATTGATACTTATTTCTCCACATCTGTTATTTGTGACACCCAGCTCTCTAACTGGTTCAGTACAGACTTAGTTTTAAAACAACTGCATTTTGGTTGGAATATAATTATTATATTGCATTGCAAAGGATTACTTTTCAAAGCCTCTTTCTATTACTCATGGCAATTAGGACACACCAAGCAAGTTTTACAGCTGTTGCTCTAAAGCTCCAATTAAACAGTGATTTCTTTTGCTTTTCTTTCTTATTTTTTAATACAAAGCCTCACCTTTTATTATAGCCAAATATATATATAATTTTAATCCAAAACTAGACAAAAGCTAAACTTTTAAATTATCAGTATATTAGCTGTAATTTTAAAGAAACAACTATGATTAACTCATATTTCAAAAGCAAATGTAAACCTCCTCTACATTTTGGATTATAGAAAAGTTCTTATGGACGTATAATCATTAATGTGCTTGAGCTTAACATTTGACAAGTAGAAGTAGGTGATTATACAACATGTAATACAAGGAAAACAAAGATTACCTTATGTCCTTTTAGAATTAATACTAGTTTTATTTCTTAAGCGTCTCCCCAAACCCACCACCAAATCCCTCAGAATGATGTATAACAATTCACAATAAAATAAATAGTACAACACATATAAAAAATATTTTCTTTTTGTTTTCTCCCTTTGGGCTGGTGAACTCAGCTTGGGGATGGGAGGCAGGGGTAAATGGCCTGTTGATAATGAGAATAATTTTACTGTTTGGATGGTAATTATAGTATCAAAATGCATTCTACTGTTCAGTTTGAGTTCTGCATTTGGTATCTAGCTCTGGCATCTGGTTCCCTTCTTAAGTGGTTGTTTTAGAGTGGCCCCGGAGGTGGAGCAATGCTGCTATGGGCTGAGATTTGGAGGCCTGGGGGATGGTCCCTTGAGCCCCGTGATAGTGGGAAGGGGGAGACAAAGACAGGAAAATACATATTATTGAGATGTTTGACTTTGACTTTTTTGGCTATACCAAAATTGTTCTCGAAAGGAGAGCATGTCAATGGACAATGATCTTGTCCTATTGTCCTGCCGGTTCAACTTTGAATGAAGTTATAACGATTCAGGATTCAGTGAAAGATGAGGCCCCTGACTTTGCAAGTTTGCCAGAACGTGCTTGGACAATACTTCAGCTCGGTATTCAGTGCCAGCATGAAATGAAGGAAGATCAGCGTGGTGTAACTGTTTTGTTTACATCCAACCAAAAATGCTAGAAATCTACTCCAAAACTGATCACATATATAGTGTGCTATGTCTTGCTTCTCTGAGAGTCCTGGAACAGTGTTATAATGAGATTGGTGTTAATCTGTTACTCACTCTGCTGCACAATGGAATCCTTCTAGGAGCTGCTCAGATTGCTCACCATTGTGGGTTTAAAGGCACCAAAGCGGATAGTAAGAGATTACCGTACCTCAGTCTCCACGTGGATGACAAGTTCTCTGAATAAGATCAAGAGCTCATGGCCATCATGACAATGGTAAATCTATGCCAGATGTTTGCTGGATCAGCTCTAATACTGGGCAGTACTCTTGATATGGTGTTTAGAATAGGAGTACCAGAGTGCCTTAGTGGATGAGAGCTATCTGCTTAGACAAGACTGATGTTGGTTATTAGAGGAAACAACCAGAAGAGATGGCAAAAATAATTTCTGCCTGCCTGAATTAGGCAAATTGTTGATGTTGATCATTTGAGGAACAGGTGCAGAGTCTAGGAGTCTGGCTAGATTCCAAGCTATCAGAAGATCAGGCAGCAATTACAACCAAATCAGATTTGTCCTCTCCCTAACCTGCCCATTATACACAGCTAAACAATTGAAACTGTTTCTATCAGATTTAGATCTTGCAGTTGTCTTCTGTACCTTTGCCACCTCCAGATAAGACTGCCCAACATGCTCTAGATGGGACTACATTTTAAATCTATCCAGAGACTGATGCTGGTGCAGGGCTCAGCAGCTAATTTAGATATCTTGCCATGAGCTCATTATATTCATGGTTTTGGATCTACACTGGCTACTTATTAAATACTAAGTAGAATTAAAAATGTTGATTTTAACCTGGAAAACCCTACTTAATCTAGATGCTACTTACTGGAGAGACCATCTCTCTCCCTGCACTATACTGTCAAAATTGTATCAGTGGGGGCACCTGAGCTAGAGCCCCACTACTATAAAAGAGAGGGAGCAGCTGACAGGGTGTTAACCAGGAGGCCCCCTTAGTTTTGGAACTCCCTCCCCTCCCCTGAATGTCAGAATGTATTGATGTTAAGGGCATCCTGCAAGGCCATGTTATTTTCTCTAGCTGCAAAGGACTAGTAAGGCTTTGGCCAGATAGCTTCAGCATGTTTTTTGCTGCAGTTTTATTGTTGGTTGTTGTGACTATCACCATGAACAGCTGAAGGCTGATTACTGGAAGAATCTCTTTCACAACTGTACATTTAAGGATCATCAAAAAACACCTAGAGCAAGGGACCAGTACTCCTTTTAATCGGCAAATAAAATAAACACATAAAACTACAGTGAGAGAATGAATAAAAGCATCCTCCTTAAAACACTGACCGCCAAGGGAAAAATAGGGAAAGCATAAGGATATAAGCACATAAGAGGTCAACAATGGTTATGTAAAAGTAATACAAAAGAAACTCAGAAAAAAAGATGTAAGATATTTAAAATTGACCTGTGACGGTAACGGATTGGAATAGAGGCCAAGGCGGACCAAGTTCCACATCTTAGGGCCCACCACAGCAAAGGCACAATCAGCATTTGACATAGAATGTACACCGTTCAGGATGCAGCTCAAGTAGGCAATATTAAAGGTGTAATTCAGAAGCTAAACACCAGTGGGTTGCAACAAAAAAAGCAGAAACATGATGGAGGACCTGCTGTTGAGTAGAACTGTGGCAGGAAAGACATTAAATAAAAGGGAGGCAACATAGTAGATAATGGGAGTCAAAATAAATCCTGTGTTCATTTCTGACTCTCCCACTGATTCATTGAGAGATTGTGGGTACATCACTTAGGTCCAACTTTTATTAGTGGCCTCTATTTTTGCGTGTCCAACTGCAAACACCTAAGCCCTCATCCAAGTTATCAGGTACATATGATTCCCTCTATTAACACAGTATCTTTTCAGAGGTGCTGAGCACCAGCTGCTCACAATTGCAGTTTTAGGTGTTCAACTCTTCTGAAAATCAGGACCAATGTGCCTAAAGTTGTGCAGCCAGAAATGGAAGCATTCAAAATTAAAGGCCACGTCGGAAAATTTGGCTCACAATCACTCTGACCTCAGTTTCACCATTTTGATACTTTTGAATAAATGCAAAGTAGTAATTGCTGTAGTATACTTCCACTGCTAAATTATTTTGGATCCTATTCTCTCCTAAGCGAGAATAATCCTGAAGAAAATAGAAACCATCTTTTTACTTAAGAGCTTCCCTTCTAATTCTTCCATCTGGGACACAGGGTTTATCCTGGCCCTTGCTCCAGAAGTGCCAGGGGATTTGGCCCATAAATTCTCAGAGGTCTACAATGGATCTTAAGGGTTTCATTAAAAGCCAGAACCCTTTAGGCTGAGGCCCAGTGCACACGCATATGCATCATCTAGTCACATGTAAAGTCCCATTGACTTCAAGTACTACTCAACATGAATAAGGGTTGCAACATTGGGCTCTATATAATTAAACAACACTGGCAGACAAAAGAAACTGTACTTTTCTGACCCGATCCCTACACTTTATTCTGGCCCAGTCCTTGTTCAGGTAAAAAAAAATTAAGAAAATTTTTCCTGTAAAAAAGTGTGCAAAATTGGACCATTGTTTTGAGCCAAGTATGATAACTAGCTCTCAATGAGCCACACACCTCTTATCTTTTCCAGCTTTTATAGCAGAGAATCATTGTGTAATCCCTGTAAACAGAGATGTGAAGCTACGAGACAGTCTATGTTTCATGATAGCACTTGAAAAATACTGCAGTAGGGTCCAATTCCACATGGACGATATGGAACCTGCATTTAAGATAGTGACATGGAGGATTGGGTCCTATTTATAAATAAATGCCTTGACGTTGTCTTATACACCGCTACCTCGATATAACGTGACCCAATATAACACAAATTCAGATATAACGTAGTAAAGCAGTGCTCGGGGGGAGGGGGGGGACCCGCGGAGGGGAAGGGCCTGCACACTCCAGTGGATCAAAGCAAGTTCAATATAACGTGGTTTCACCTAACGCAGTAAGATTTTTTTGGCTCCGGAGGACAGCGTTATATCGAGGTAGAGGTGTATGTCTTCATTATTTAACAAAAGGTTAGACATTCAAAACACAATCTTTAGCTGAGACCAAATATATCACTACTTTGCACTTATCAAATCTATCAACCAAGGATCTCAAAGTGCTTTACAAATGAGACAATTAGCTAACCTTCACAATACACCTATAAAGCAGATGGCTATTATAACTATTTTACAGAAGGAGAAACTGTAGCAGAGAAGTTTATGGGTAAACATTCAAAAGTTGCCTCTAGTTTTGCATGCCTACATTTTTGGATGCTCAGCTTTAGACATGTAAGGCCAAATTTTCAGAGGTGCTGCGCACTCACTCCAGTTGAAGTCAGTGGGAACTGCAGGAGCTCAGTATCTGAAAATCAGTCCCCAGGTATCACAAGTTGGGCACTCAAAATTAGCAGAGATAATTTAAAATTTGGGACTTACTTAATCACACAGCAAGTCAGTGCCAGGAACAGAAACACATCTTGTGTCTTCCAGACCTTTGCTAAGCCCCAGATCTGCATAACTCCCTGCAAACATGAAGTTTCACCTCTAAAACATTTTGAAAGAGATTTGAGCACGTGAAACACAGGTTTACAACAAAAGTGGAATTTCAGTTTTAATATACTGTTTGCCACTTAAAACCCTATAATAAAATGGAAGATACTAGATTATTTTTATTTATAAAGGGTTTCAACAGTGGTACATATTTGTTAAAATTTCATAACACTAAATGTACAGGTAAAATCTAATTTCAAAAATTAACTGAATTTAAGCGCTAAATAACAAGAACTAAAAGCTTAATCCACAGAATGCTAAATCTCTAGTCTACCATTATCCACTACAGCATGGGAGATAGTAATGCAATCTTTCCCATATTGCCCTGTTGATGCTCCTTGACAAGAAAAACCACTTCTAGGCCTAAAAGCGTAGAGCAGTCTTGATTCCGATTCAATCCTTGGCTTCTTCAATGATATCATCATGTTGCCAGGTAATATTGTGATGATGGTTTTCACCACTAGAAACTAGGCTGAATTTCATGTATTCCATACAGAAACCAGTAGTAAACTGGTAACTACTTTCAGTCATTACTGAGGCCAGATTAAACCAAGGACCCACATGTGAAGGACTTCATAACCCCATTACCACTCATCTAATTTTATCTAGCAATTTAGGCTTTTTATGGCTTATCTAAAGTACCTGTGAGAGCTTTCACTGTTGCACTGGAGAATCTAAGCCACTCTGTTCCCTATGCATAATAAAAATCAGACTAAAAAGCAGCAGGATCCAGACTTGAAATCAATGGAACTACTTATGTAATGGGAATATACAGCAGACAGTTTTCAGATTGACTTCTAAGTTTTTTTTGTGTTTTTTTTTTCAAATTTCCAATATATATTAGAAGGGAGTTGCCCACATTACAGACTAATGCCTGCAACATTTTAAAATCAGCTCCATTTAATTCTGTTAAGTTCCAGCTGTTTATATCAGAAAAAAAATTGGTCCTCAGCATTTAGTTTTAATTTTCAATCCTTTTAAATTAGAAATATAAACATAAGCCCTAAAACATTAAAAGCAGCACAAACAGGTATCCTATGTAAAATCCTAGTGCCACATTCTAGTTGATTGAAAAAGCAGTGTACATTAAAGGAGCATGTCTGATCACCTTTACCAAAAAGGATTACTGGAGCGCAGGGCTTCTCAGGAGAAAATACAAAAAGTAATGTGGAAAAGGCTAGGGCATATTCCTCTTCCTTACATTGTCTCTGCAGAGCCACAATGTAAGAATCACATGCCTGGCCTTGCAGACACAGAAACAAAAACTTGAGTAGTAAGAACCAGTGGGGGTGGATCTATCCCTCAAGCATATATTACACAGACAAAGATATATATATTCAAAAGGAAGAGAACAAAGTGGGAAAAATCAGGGTATCAACAGGACCAATAGAAGGGCCTGAAGTCTCTATCCCTGGAGGAATAAAGAAAGGGGGAGACCTATACCAAGTTTCAGCTCACAGTGAATTATAATTAAATTAAAAAAATTCTGGAAACAGGAATTAATAATGGAAATATCCTAATTATACATATGCCAGCAGGAACTGTCTTTATAAGTACTTCTATATGTGATTACTTTGGCTTTTTGAAAAGATTTGATAAATTATATTTACAAAACAAAATATGAAACTGCATTAAAATAGAATAGAATTTTAGTTGTATATAGAGCTTTTCATATGCAAAGTATCCAAAAATGCTTTCAATAATGTGTTAGGTACTAGGGGCCTGATTCTCATTTTCAGTAAGTCCCTTTTAAAGTATGTAAAGTGTGCAGTGTGAAAAGGTCTTAAAGTGAGTTTAAATATAATTTATATGCTCACTTAAAGGCCCCATCAGAGTTCCCAACCTGTGTAAAGGGGCCTTAGTGTAAATTGGAATCAGACCCTGGTAGTGCAATGGTTGTGTAGATCAGTGCAACATCCATTATGCAGCCATCAGCAATTCACACACAGTCAAGTCACAACCCTAGACTCAGAACAATGCAGGACTCCTATGCCCACACAGAGCCACATTATCTGTGTTTCTTGATGGGGCAGCTTTGGGTCTTGGATAAAACAATCCTATTTGACAGACAGATACTGGTGGACAGATTTATAGAGTTATTCCCTATAGTTTTTAAGTAGTGACAAAAGTGCAATGCAATCTTTAACTTTCACCTGAACAGTACTATATGGCACAGTAATAGTGGTAAATTATGAACCCAACTTCTTACATGGAACTTAAACCCAGAGACCTAATTCTCCCCTCAGATAAAGGGATGCAACTTCCACTGATTTCAGTAGTAATTGTATCAGTGTAACTGAGGAGAGAATTGGGCCCTTTAAGGGTATGTCTATGCTGCAGCTGGGAGAGAGCCTCCAATCCCAGGTAGACAGACTCACACCAGCAGGACTTGAGCTAGTATGCTAAAAATAGCAGTGTGGACATTGTTGGTCAGGCTGCAGCTCAGACTCCCAAGCCCACCCGACCCCCTAGCCTTGAGAGCCCAAGCCTCAATGTCCACACTGCTATTTTTAGCATGCTAGCTCAAGCCCCTACGTCTGTCTTCCCTAGGCTGGGAGACTTATTCCCAGCTGCAGTGTAGACATACCCATAATGACTTTCTTACCCAAAAGCAAGAGTGTTACCTTAGGGTTAATTTTTAAGAACATATTTTCCTAAAAAAATGTAACCTCTGTTAATTGTTATCCAAATTAATATGAACAAAGGACATAATCTAATATTTTTGTACTAGTGGGATCAACATTCTAACGTATTTCTCTGTTCACTAGTTCTTTCTTCAAGAGGCCATGAATCAATGAATCAAAAAAACCAATCAATAAAGCATTTAAAATGTAGATAATGGTCTATATCTGTAACAATGTGATAAAGATTAAGCAGGACCTGGGAGCATGTTTAATACAAGTGACATTTAAGAGCTCCATAGGGCTGGTGCATGCTCAGTACAGATGAAGGACTGTCTAAAGCACTGACAGCTTTGTGTTAACAGAATGTTCAGAGACTTCAGCAGCATCTAAAAAGCTCTGCTGTTTGACATGCTCAGTAATTTCAGAAGTTTAGAACTAAACCAAGTCAGGAATGATTGTCAAAAAGAGACAACAAAAGGCGTTTTCCTAACCACAGGCCCATCCACCTGCCAAATTTCAAGTTCCTCCCTCAAAAGCATGAAGCCACTAGAACTCTTCAAAGAAAGTTACAAAAAAATAAGATTGGCAAAACTACCTATTTTTCTTTAACCATGGCCTCTGAAACAGCTAAACTCTTTTTGCTGAAAATCCCACCAAAATTCAGTCTAAGGCAAAGAACAAGCATGGAAAATTTCAACTCAAATGGTTAAAGTCTGGCAATGTTACAAACAGAAAGCAGGGGCTTAAAATAGAAAGTGCAATCTTAAATAGAGGTGTCATAGCCAAGTCTGCCTAAAGGGAAAACTCTGACTTTTTCAGTGCTGCTACAAAAAATACTGTACTATTATTTACTGAAATCTGAAATTCTAAATGATGAAAGGAAAGTTGTAACTTCTAGATGAGAAAATTGAAGGAAAGGATTTTGTTGCTTCTTTCTCTGCAATCTTTCATTACTAGTATGCAGTGTCACCCTCTGATATCCATGTATCTCACTGGTACAAAAGTACTTTGTTTAGCCTCTTAACACCATAGATCATTTCTGTGGCTTAACAACGTCAAAAAAATTCCATTCTCTATGTGAATCTCATACAAATACAATTGGCTCTTGCTACTTTGTACCATCAGTAAACTGCAGGAAGCTCCCCAGTAAGATTTTCAAGTTTTGTGAGTAAACAATAAAAAACTATATTGCATCACAAGAAGTACTTATTTAATGTATTTTGATAAATGTACATTAGTGTCTGGTTATTTCTGACATTTCCTCTAACACAAAACGATTGTACACAATTTTGTAAAGGTAGTGAAGTCTTCATAACTTGAGACTTCAGTACAGCACTCTCAAAAGCTCTCTTCTGAGATGCTGAGAAATGGGACGAGACTACTGTTTTTTGTCAAAGTTATTGTGTTCATGGATAAGTGCTTTTATCATTGTACACTTGCATTTGTGATGCCTACATCAGTGAGAGCATAAGGTAGGAAACTGCCTGTCACATGACACAGAACATACATCTACCTCTCTTTTTCTAATAACAGAAACAAGAAAAATAAAAATGTTGAAGGAAAATTTTATTTTTACACTAAGCTCATTGCACCAAATTAATGTCTGATGTAACTCCACAGCAGTTGCACCAGGGATGGATTTGTTTCTGCTGTTAATTGGCATAAGTGTCTCTCTAGGACATGTTGATGTATTTCATTTAACTTATATTTTATACTGACATCATTCCTACAAAACAGGGAAAAAAATGAGAGGCTTTCTCACTTTTTTTTTCTCGTTTTCATGATTCAGCACTCTCCTTTTCCAAAGCCTAAGAGATATTTCTTATAAGATTAAAAACTTTACAAGCAGAATTCTGGACCCATTAACTTTGCAGTGTTGAGATAGCTAAGTGCTAGAATGCATTAAACACTACATTACCCTTCTATATTCCATCTGAATAGACTATTACCTCTGGTATGCTGGAAATCAATTACAAGAAAGCAGTGTGACTACACTGCAATTACTGTGTTACTTTTGCCTCATGCTTACAAACCTGCTGCGAAGTACTTATCTTACTAGACAAACATTCATCCTTCAATTTTTAAATCATAACATCAAAGTTATTCCACCAATACCCCCTCTCCATTTCAATGCAGAACCCTTAAAAACTTAAGCTTTTGCAAAACAAGAAAAAAGGGCATTTCACTGCCTTCTTTCTTTACTGCCTCTTCCTCCATGGTCCAAAATGGACTCCCTTTACTACCTGCAAGGTCCCATCCAAATACTCCCTAGAAGATAATACTGTAATTTTACTTTTGACACAAAAATCAAACTCAGTCTCTCCAATAAACAAAATATTACAGCTTGCAAAGAAGTCAGTCAGATTCAATGCCCACTCCTAACTGTGACAGGCAATCAGTTATAACAGATAAAAAATAGATATTGTCCAAATAAAATATATCAAACCCACACCACTTTCTCCGAGTATTTCACATTTTCATTTTAATGGATTGTTTCTAAGGTTGTTGGGGTGATTTATAATTGTGTACTTTATATATTTTCTACATGCAAAGAGGAAGATGGGAATGGTAGAATTGAACAGGCATTAAGATTTATTTTTTTATAAAGCAATCTTCCTCATGCTATATAAACTTCCTTTGTGTTACAGAACATTAGTTAAACCAAAAATATAATATGTTCTGCTGAGCATTGCCAACTCATAGCAACAGCTGACTATATTCTACTGTGAAGCCAGCAGGCTTACTTTATTACTGTAGCTTCAGCAACAAACATACTTTAAAAATATGCCTTGACTGTAAAATAAATGTAAGAAACAGAGTAAAAAGAATAACGAAGTGAGAGAAATCCTTGGTAGGTCTATATTTTCCCAACAGCTTCTTACTTCTAAACACATTAGGACCCACATGCACACCCTTCACCTGTACCCTTCCCTTTTGAATAAAACAGTCAAGAAGTCAGATGAACAACCATGAAAAACAAAACTGCAATGGTGTAGTCAAACTGAGCATTTGCACATATAAATGGCTACTTAGATCCATTTATTTGTGCATCCAAATACTCCATTTGCAAATCTGACTTTTTGAAAAAGTCACTTGATCCCTAGGAATAGTTCTGAGGAGCATGTGCACTACAATTAGCCAGCACCACATATCTGCACCAAATGAAATTTAGCACAGGAAGTACTAAGAAAATTTGTTTTATCTATACCACTTTGATACTGGAGCCTCCTTAAGACCAGTGTACCCTGTCCGTTTATTTTGTAAGTTCCTCAGGGGCACAACCCAGGTCTTCCACTTTGTAGTCTATAGGGCCAAGATATTCATAATACATAGAAATTCACAATATAAATATCATAATTCAGTGGGCAGCCATCACTCGCTCAGGCCAGACTTTATTTTGAGCCTCAAATACATTCTAGTCAGGACATCTCAGACTGCAAATTATTTACAAGCAGTCAGGGAATGAGGAAAACCTCCCCACAGCCCATCTTCAACGCGAACTGACAGGCGAGCGGAAGAGGCTCTGCGGGGGGAACAGGCCGGGCGGCAGCCTGCAGCGTGCCAGGGGAGACAGTGTCCTGGTTATTTCGGCCCCGGCCCCTTATTGCTCCTGGTGTTGGGTTACCCCAGCCCACGCCTGACGCGCTGCCCCAGCCTTTCCAGGGACACGTCCCAGGCCCATCGTCCTACGGCTGCTCTCAGCAGACTCCCTCCCCCCACTGGGGCGCTGGCGCTGCTGCAGCTGGGCAGGAGGGCCCCGGCTTGGGGACCGCAGCACCTAGAGGGAAGGGACCAGAGCGGGGAGCCGAAGCTCCGTCACCCCCGCGGGGTCTCTCCTGACGGGCGAAGCCTGGCACGGCCGAGGCTGCCCCCCTGCCGGGCCCGCCGCGAGCAGGCGGCTCCGGGGCGGAGGAGCAGGGCCACGCCGCGCTGCCGGCGAGTAGCGCGCGCACCTGCTGCTACTGGTCGCGCGGCCTCCTCCTCCCCCAGGCGCAGCAGGGCACCGGCCCGCGCGCGTGGGGGAAGGGGTCACGCGGGGTTATTTACGGCCTGGCTCTAATTTCGGAAGCCCAATAACAAACCCACGGGCGGCACGTCTAGTGCGGAGACTCACCCGTCCCGCAGAGAGGCGCCGGCCCCTTTAAAAACACAGGAGACCACGCCCACTCCCCCTCCTGAAAGGCCGCCCGCCAATCGAGGGCGGGGACCCAGCCCGGGGTGCCGGGAGCCAATGAGCAGGCCGCTTAGTGAGAGGCGGAGCAGCGGGACAGGCGAGAAGATGGAGGCAGCGGCCGCAGAGCGGGGTCCGGCAGCTGCTGGCGGCGTTGCGCCCCTGAGGCCGCGGGCTGCGGCGGTGCCGGAGCGGCTGCAGCGGCGGGAGGCGGAGCGGCAGCGGGAAGCGGAGCGGCGGCGGCAGGAGAAGGCGGCCCAGGCGGTGCAGGAGGAGCAGAGCGGGTTCTTCGCGGCCGCCTTCTCCCGGGAGCGGGCGGCCATCGAGGCGCTGCTGGGGCCCGGCCCGGGCCAGGCGGAGGCGGAGGAGGCGCTGGAGGAGGCAGCCGCCCGGCTGCAAGGGCTGCAGAAGCTCCTCACCGACAGCGTCCGCTTCCTGGCGCCGTACGAGGTGCGGCAGGCGCAGGAGGCGCTGAGCCGGCTCCAGGGGGCCCTGACGGCCAAGCGCCAGCAGCTGCAGCCCAAGAAGCGATTCGCCTTCCGGGCCCGCAGGAAGGAGGCGGAGTCCGCCCCGCCGCCCGCCCCGGCCTGCCAGCTGCCCGCGGAGTCCGCCCCGCCGCCCACCCCGGCCTGCCAGCTGCCCGCGGAGTCCGCCCCGCCGCCCGCCTCGGCCGGCCAGCTGCTCGCGGAGGGCGAAGGGAGCGGCCCCCCCACTGTGCGGCTTCAGCCGGGCCGAAGCCCAGACGCTGGAGCTTGGCCCCTCGGAGCTTTTGCAGCGCGATGTGCTGCTGGCCGATCTGAGTGACTGCCGGGTGCTTCTTCGCGGCAACCCCAACACTCTCCGGGTACGGGACTGCCGGGGCTGCACCGTGCTCTGTGGGCCCGTCTCCACCTCGGTGCTGGTGGACGGGTGTAGCGACTGCCTCCTGGTCCTGGCCTGCCAGCAGCTCCGCACCCACCGCACCCGGGACAGCCGGATCTACCTGCAGGTGACCAGCCGGGCTATGGTGGAGGACTGCAGTGGCGTCCGCTTCGCCCCCTACACCTGGAGCTACCCAGGCATCGAGGGCGACTACGAGTCCTCTGGACTAGACAGAGGTAGGAACAACTGGAACCTGGTGGATGACTTTGACTGGCTGGCCAGAGATGAGCCCTCGCCCAACTGGAGCGTGATCCCTGAGCAGGAGAGAATCACCCAGTGGGACTGAATGAGGGCTGCAAAGGAAAAACTTTCCACCCTAGAGGAGCTCTGAGACTGCAGAGGAAACTTGTGACTGTACAGCAGGTCCCAGCATAGCTGCAAATAAAACTATCTTTAATTCATTCTAAAATAACTTAATAGCAGTTTGTGGGTCTTTAAATCCTGAATTATAATGTGGGATTAAACTACTTGTTCTAAACTGCTATACATTGATGTGCTATGATAGAGGCTGGTAACCACTGCAGTATCCCTGTGACAACTCTTTAGGGCTTCTGTGATTTGTACGCTGTTTTCCTGCTCACTGGCAATGAGCCTCTAAATAAAGGTATGCTGCTGCCTACTTGTTCAGCTGGATAAAATCTGAATTGCCTTGTGGTGATGTACATTTCAGTGGACCAGGAAATTTAATGCTCACACTCCTGAGTTCTATAGGATATTACACTTTCTGACTCTGTCTTCACTAGCGTGTGTTCTTCATAGTAGGTAATGTGGTAAAAGTTTTTCAGAGAGGTGGAATTTTTCCATTGCCCTAGTGCTGTCTGCACTGAGGTTTAGGTTGACTAAAATTCACACTCCTGAGATGTAGGTTCACAACCCTAAACTGTGTAGTTAGATCAGCCTAAATTTTCAGCATACACCTAGCAGTTACTTTAGTCTGCTAATGTGGGTGAAAACTACAACTTGCCTTGTCTTCATTAGGCTTTTACAATATGTTGGCCACTAAGGTAAGAACCTCCCTCTTTTCCTGGTGGGAGGCTAACCCTTTTCTCACGGTTTTGATCTCAAGTTAACTTGAGAATCAGTTAACTCAAGGTAAATATGTTCATAAATGCTGTTCTGGGTGCTAAGGGACAAATGGTTGTAGCCTGAAACAGCTATTTGGGAAGTATCCAGATTAGCCATTACAAACATTAATTGGCAAATCAGTTAACTCGAGATAAAAAGTAGTGTAAACAAGTTCTTAGAGAACATATTTAAGGTATGCAATAGGTGATTTGGTACCACAGAGGTCTTGCTCTAGTAATATGGTACAGTTATCTAAAGGGGTTGAATTGATGTGGAATGTTTGGGGAGGATGGTTTAGAGAGAACTTCCTTGCCTCTTTCTCCCCTCCCCCCCCCCCCCCAAAATATTAACTACAAGCTCTTGATCTACTGTCTGTATTGCTACCTTCTCTTTTGTGTAGGCAAGTTGCATAGGCAATTTACCAAAGCCTGTTTTGGTGAAGATGTAGCAGTAGCCCTTCAAAAGCACACTACACGTGCTGTAGCATTATGTACTTACAGTAGAAGACAACATGGAATAGTCTGCAAGCCTTTGTCCTTTATTTAAAAAAAACAAACTATATACAAGACCTTCCCTTGAAAGTGCTCATTGTTTACAAGTAGGACAGCTGGTAGAAAGGTGTGGAAACTTGAAACAGAACTGCCTTGTTCAAAGGTCATTCCATTGTAACATCTCTACTCTGAAATATTAGTGTAGATAAATATAAACACTGCCTTGCCTATTGGAAAAAACACACTGCTCTCTGGGCTGAAGTGCAATGTTTTAAAACATCAAATACATTCATAATCACTGTAAAGCAGTATCTAGTTGAAGGCACTCTTAACTACTTGACTGTTTTTCAAGAATCAAATATAGTCTCACCTATTCACTGTTTCTTTCCAGAAAAAAGTTGTTACCCTCTTTCATTTACAATTTAACTTGTATGGGTTTGGGGGTATTCTCACAACTTTGCAGTTTTGTTTACTTGTACTAACTTACATCTTCTGCCTTACAGTTTCAGGTATAATACCATGAATGTACTTTAGTGAACTGTATTTAACTCAGTCCTTATTTTGTCTAATTTTCTGCTGATGTGGAAACTTTTGGCAGTCTAATAAATATGTTCAAAGAAAATAGTTCTCAGGGGTCTGTATCTACTGTAAAGGACATAAGATGTCACATCTCAAATTTTTTAGTCTTAGAACAAGCTCTACTTGTGGTAAAGAATCACATTTGTTCTTTGAGTGCCCCCCCTCAATTAATTATCATTGTACTGACAATAAGCAAGTCCTCTTCACTTCCTGGCCTTCTTGCTGTAGGTCTGTTTGGTGCCTGAAACAATCTAACTGTACAGCTAGAGAGTGGTGTGTGACTGCTCTTGTACCTTCCCTGTCAAAGTCGTCATTGTGCAAGGAAGCAAAGAAAGCTGGGGGGGGACATTAATTCTGCATGTGCACAGTGGTGCAGGATTCCGCCAGGAGTAATCAACAAAGGGAGGAAAGCCTAAAGATGGATTACAGAGACTAATATTTAGGTGTGTTCTATGGAGATACCTGGTAGGCACCTTCTCAGAAATCACTGAAGTGAGTTGCCAATTCTCAATGCCTCCTCTTCTGTGAAGTGCTTCACTCTTAAGAAAATTCTGGGTCGTGTACTCATGAAGGAAAGCTAAAATGTCAGAAGAGAATTTTCAGAAAATTAGTAATACTGTTGAATACAAACTACTCCTCCTCCTCTAAAGGTTGGCCATAATGATTGCATTTTCTAGGGCACATAGAATTGGCATATGAAATGGAGCAGCATAATTTGGTTTGGAGTGATTATCTTGAGGACTGAGTTTCAGAGATCACTCACTCACTCATGCAAAGAATTGTGTACCTATAAATATAAAAGTGATATGGTTAGTCTCACAACCCCTCGCTCTTCCCAGAGGCTGCATCTACTGCTATGTAGAATCTTTTCTTTTCATGCCTGGGAATTACTCTAAATAAGGGAATTGAATGAACAACAGTATTATGTCTAAAAAAGCTGCATTAATGTTTAATGACAGGTGTAGTGTATATAAACATAAAGGTTAAAAATTTAGTTTCTGTATCTGGTGGATACAAAATTGTCAACATAGAAGCAGCTTGCAGTCAAATTAAATGTCTTTTAATTTCTGTAAAACAGCAGATTAGAATTGGGTGAATAATACTAAATACACATCAAAAATTCATTCTCATTTTTTAGTGACTTAACTTTTGGCACAATCATGAGCCACTTTGTGCCCACATAGAGGAGCGAGGCGGCATAAAGGACTCCCTTATTTCCCCAGCATCAGTTACCCATACTTCAGGCCTTGTGTAGGAAAAAAGGGTGTGTTTCCAATGCAATATAAGTCCGGTGTTGGTGGGATTCAAGTCAGTAGACCCAGGATTAGAGAACTCGGGGCTGAGTATCTACACAGTTAAAGCCTAGATTAAGAATTTTCTACCCTGGGCTCAAAATCAGGGCTCTGCTTCCACAATGCAGCATGAGAAGTTCACCATTGACCTGCTTCCAGGCAGGTCAGCTTCCATTACCACATCAAAACAGCATTAGCAACAAAACCTTTTAAAAATAAAAAGTGCCTGAACACATGCAAACAGTGAAACCATGTACAAGACAAACTCCCTACTGGTTCATACCCACTGGCCACCTGTTTTTTCCCTTCTCATGTTGGCTGCACACTTGGCATCAGGGAAGTAAAGGTGGAGGCATCTATAAGGGAGGGTGTGAATATGGAGAACTACAAAGGACACAGCTGTCCTGCTCAGCCACTCAGAGGACCTGATTACATGGCCCACCCAGCTGTGGAATTGTGCAAGCTGTTTCTGGACTGCATCACAAGATACCAGGGAGGGGATTCAGACTGTGGTGTAGGTACAGCAGGAGCCAGTACTCTTGCAGCCATTAGGGATAGTAGCCACTTGAACAGTTTTTTTCTGCTAAAGTCTGTCATCCTCTCTTAGCCATCATCTCTGTTCCAGGAACTGCTAAGCAAGTGCTTGCTCCTGTGCTGAAACCCTGACCCCAAGCTGTGTAGCCAGCCTGAGCCTTTCCTCTAGCTGTAAGTCCCTCTGTCTTTGGTACTAGATCTGTCAATTGGCCTGTCCGAAACTTCAACTATAAATTCATCACAGAAATGCTTCTTGGAACAGTCCTTGAAGGTACATTGACCCTGGCTTCTGCTGCAATGTGGGTGAACTGTGGAGGTACTGCAGCCAATAGAGGTCAGGGGCTGGAATAGGACACGATGGTTATTTTTTCAAATAGCTCAGTGCAGGACCACAGAAAAAATCCTGTGGCGTTTCAAAAAGGTAAAGTGTTACTTTTCAAAACTGAATTTCAGTATATTTGAGAGGATGCTTGAGAGCACAGAAGTTCCCTGGACACAGCCAGGTCAATTGCAGCAAAAGACATTCAGAGACAATGGTAAATTAAAAAAAATCAAAGCTGCTTTTAAAAGAAAAATTGCAGAACAGCTCAGGGTGGGAGATGCCATCAATGGCCATGCTACAAAAGATTTTTCTATCATTTTGGACTTTCCACATTTTGTAGGACATCAGTTCCTGTGCCCAATTCACAAAGGTAGATGTTATTCCAAGCTGCTGGTGGGAAACCAGCACTGTATGCCACTGGAGAATTCATATGTATAGTGATTGAACAGCACATCTATGAGTGGAGTGGGCTGTTTAGCTACCAAGATGGCTCTGGAAAAATCTCTCTCACAGAAATACAACTACCTATATGGAGATCTTGATACAGAAAAAGTTTGCAGCACCGGGGTTGGTTCAGAATTAATGGAGGAATCAACAGGATGATCTTCCACATGGCTTAGTCTGTTATGGATGCATGCAAACACACAGAACACTACAGCCATCCTCTTCCACCACCACACCAGGCACATTTGTGGACAACATTTCAAAGCCCTGTTGTAGGACTTCATGGACTACCTTTAACTGAAATGGACTAGACACAGGCGCCAGCTTCCTCTGGCCATGGGAATGCTCAACCTCCCGCTCCACTCCAGGCCATGCTCCCACCCACTCCCTTCTCCCACGCCCCTACCTCTGCCCTGCCTCTTCTCATTCCCACTCTGCCCCAGGCCCCGCCCCCAACTCTTCTCTCAAGCCCCCACCCCCTCCTCACCTCCTCCCACCTAGTTCTGCCCCCTCCCCCAAGCACGCCCTGTCCCCTCCCTCCCAGCACCTCCTGCATGCCGCAGAACAGCGGATCACGGTGGGTGGGAGGCGTGGGGGGAGGGGGAGGAGTTGATCGGCGGAGCTGCTGGCAGGCAGGAGGTGCCTGGAGGTGGGGGAGAGGGGAGAGCTTATTGCTGATGGGTGCTAAGCACCCATTATTTTTTCCCTGGGTTCTCCAGCCCTGAAGCACCCATGGAGTTGGCACCTATGGGACTAGATTTGTAAATGGAACACATTTCCACTTCCCCTCTCCCCCACCCCCCACAGTTCACTGTTTCCAGGCAGTTTGTTAAACCAATTGAGTGGTTACAGAGCAGCATGTTTACAGGCATGGCAATGTAAAATTTATTATTAAGAAATAGGAATGCCCTAGCTACTGTCTCTTTTTGGCCTGGGACCAGGATCCTTGTAGTGTAGGGTGGAGCAGGGCTCCACCCTTTCTCAGCCAACCAAGACAAGTTCCAGGAAGGAGCGCATCATAAAATCTACTTCTTCCCTCATAACAGGGAGAGTCACTGGCAGGAAGAGAATTGCCTGCTAACCTTTCCCGGGGCAGGGAGAATGAGACTGAATTGTTTTTACTCTGTCTCCAAACAGTGGTGGAGCTCTGGGAAAAACGCACCCGACTAAAGACAGCTGGGGAGAAAAGGACTTTTTGTTGTGAAGGTTTGGTTTGTTTGAGATGCTTCTGAATGGAGCTAAGCAGAAGTAATCTAAAGGGCTAGCTGGGAGGAGTGGGCTCAGTGTTGCATTCTGCTATAGCAAGGGTGAGTAGTAAGGTGTGCATCCAAAACAAATGATTTCAAGCTCCTGGCTATTCATAATAGAAAAAAATCACAGATGTTGCTGCTACCTGATCATCTAGTAGCAAGACTGCAATCGCTAAACAAGCAATACAGACATACACCCTCAGTCAAGAAGGCAAATATTATCCTTGCCGTGTCCCCCAGTTGCTTCCCTTAACCAGCCAAAATCACTTCAGTCGGATACATACTGATATAGCCTTAGCCAGCTGGCTTTCATCAATACCTCAACATAGACCAAATACCATGTAAAACAGTAAGTGTTGCCTCGGTCAACTGAGTTAAAGCTACAGAGTGAGGTGTCACCATGTACATCACAACCTGACTGCTCACCATAAATATATATTCAGTAAACAAGAAGAGAGATGAGGTGGAACCCCACAGAAGTGTACTCTTGGGGGAAAAGGAGAAATTGTCCGCCATCACTATTAAAGAACACTTAGTAGGAAAGGAATGGAGCTTACCAAAAGCAGCCCTGTCCACATTCATTGTGGCCCACAGTCAACAACAGCTCATTATCAGTGGTATCAAATGTAGATGATTAGAACTGGATGAAATTTTTTTACTGCAGCTTTTTTTGGCGAAAAATGCAGCTTCAGTGACACCAAAATGTTTGGCAAATTCATGCTGGTTTCACCAAATTATTGGTTTTGAAACCAAATCAAAATGCTAAAAAAATCAAAATGTTTAATTATGTAGTTTTTGAAACAAAACATTTCAATTATTTGGGTCAAAATAAATTTTTGTTTTGAAATTTCCTTTCATTTTATTTTAAAGAAAATAAAAAATGTTAAAAAATGCTGAATCTCAACAAAAACAGTTCATTTGACCCAAAACTGTTTTATTTTTCAACTTTTCAATTAGTTACATATTTTGAAAACTTCTGGGTTTGGTCAGCCCCAAAACACATTGACTTCAATGGGAACTGAAGATGGTCAGCTTCTCACAGGCTCCAATGCTTTTTGAAATTGCCAGTAAGCCTAAATATCAGTTATTCACACAGCTCCATAGCTGATAGATTTAACAATGTCGGCATGGACACCTGATCTTCATCCCTGAGTGAGAGGAGACCATTTACCATTACAACAGCCTTTACGGTCATACCAAAGGCACTCATAATACATACATAAGATAAAATTGAAGAAAACAGTTCAGGTTTCCCCCAAAACCTTAATTCTGGCTCTATATCATTGCTGCCAAAATAACCAAAGAACTGGAAACAATCTTCTTCTTAAGCAACAAACACCTTTACAAAGGGTAATTCAAAAAAAATAAAAGATGATATAATTGAACTACTTGACTGTTGTTGATAGACTGGCAGTAACATTCAAAAAGAAATAATCCACCTACCTTAATTTGCTGCAGCAGTGATAACTCGTGACTTATTAAAACCATATAGTTTCACACACACACACACAAAAAGATAAATTTTCATGCATCTCCACCAATGTTTGGTTATCATACTGTAAGATTAACATAAGATGCACAGGGTGAAATCTTGGCCATTACTGAAGTCAATGGGAGTTTTGGGCACAGAATTTCTTCAGTAGTGTTGGCTCCTGTGAGATGCTGACCATCCCCAGTTCCCACTGCCATCAGTGGAAATTTATGGTGCTGTCACAGGGCCCTGGCCTCTGTGAGCAGAACTAGGCCCCGTCATCCTGGTTCAGAGCAAGGAAAGCCAATCCAAGGCCTTAAAGGGGTCTGGGCTACAGCTGGCCCTGTAAAGGGCAGGAAATGAGAAGTGAAGGAAAGGGTGATTGAAATAAGTTGTGCCTAGGGAATGGAAACCCATCATGGAGTAGAGCTACCTTTGGTGGTGAGTCCCTGGAGCAAGGGACCAGATGCTCAAGGAAGCAGCCATGGGACTAAAACTGGGATGTTCCTAGAAGCAGGAGTGCCAGAGACCCCTGGGAGAGATGGCCCTGAAACCTGAGAGAAAAGGAATGAGTTAAAAAACTGTTAAAAGATAGGTAAATAAACCAACAGAACACACTCTTAAAGGAGACTGGGTATGGAAGTGTGAGCTTTGAACCCAGGGAGAAGTCCTGCCCTGGGATCGGTACTCAGGAAGTGGCCTGCTAGCTTCCATGTGTGGGATTATGAATCCCTGAAGGTCAAGGGCAAAAATGACATGGGTTTACGAAAACTTTAACAAAAAAATAATTCATCTGAAAAAGTCCCATCTTATATGCAAGAGCTAACAGATGGACAGAGTGAAATGTGAATGAGAGCTTGGGGACACAGCGAAGATTATTGGACAATCTCAGTTGTGCACTTTGTACTATTTAGGTTTGTGGTTTTTGTTTGTTTTGATAAAATTTCAACTTTTTCTTAAGGATGGTGTCCTTTTAACCAATTGCTTAAATACAGGCAACCATAACATCTTCTTAAACTGGCTTTTCTCTGAGAATTTCCTCTGGTTTCACAAAAAATATTTAAGGCACAGGAATTTGTGTAGAGCTTCTATGGACTCTCCTTCTCCCCATGCTGCCTTCCTTCATCTTGCTATACGGGTTCCTCCTCTAGTCTCCTCTTCCTACTGGAGTGGAATCTGGAGGCCAATGAATGTAAGGAATATCTGATGAATTTATTTGGGGAATTGTGTTTAGACATATATGTATATAGCCATTCCTTTCTTTCTCAGCTGCCCTCCTCCCTTCTGTACCATTTCTTCTCTTGCTCTATGACAGATTCAAGCCCCCTAGTCTTCATGACACTCTTTCCTTCCTGCTTGCCCCCACTCTGATCATATTTTTCTGTGTGGGATTCCCTGTATGCAGCTTCCATTTTGTGGCCATCTGGATCAGGGTCATAAGGTGTTTATCAGTTCAGTGAAGTCCATAGTGTATGTGAAAACTGCTTTTAATAATTAAATTATTCTGGTAAGCCCCTCACTATTCCCCAAGTAGTCAAAGGCAGCAGTGCTTGCCAAAACCAGCACATCTAGGCCAAGTCATTTTGAAATTATGACAACTGGAGAGTGGGAGGGGGAAATAGCAAAATACTGAAGAAGTGAGATTCCAAGCTTAGAGGGATTCCCAGCCTGAAATAATGCTGACACAGTCTTTGTGTCAGCAAACTTTTTGTGTCACAGCTTCACACCACCAGTGTCTCTTTGGCTCTTGCTTCTGCTCTCTCAGGCTCTAGCATTCGTTCTATTTTTTCTTTTCTTTTTTTGCCATTTTCTTAAAACATAAAAACTATGTTACCACAATGTTTAGTTTGCATATTTACAATTTAAGCCTGTAAATCTAAGGTTAAGGTGCTCACAGCAGTTTTAATTTGCTGACATTGTACATCATAGAATATCAGGGTTGGAAGAGACCTCAGGAGGTCATCTAGTCCAAGCCCCTGCTCAAAGCAGGACGAATATAAACTATGTGCGGTGTGTGATTACTAAATAATGTTGGCTGTTTAAATGTATATTTTAGCATATATAGTAAAAGTCTCTGGCAAATTCAGAGGATACCTTCATAACAAGGAAATCTGTGCAGGCTTGCAGGACCTGACAGCTCTAGTCAAAGCTCATGATCTTGTTCTCTGTATCTGCCTTACTTGATCTTCCAGGTGGGTTGTTGAAATGTTTTCCAGTAAAAATGACTTTTTTGCGAGCTTGAACTCATGTTTTCCAGTTACAGGACTAGGAAAGAAGCCTATCTGGGAGCAAAAGTATGGAATTAGGGCATTTGGCATACATTGGTGCTGTGCCTTTTACTCCTTGCACAATAAGCAGGATAGCGTAAGTGCTATGGTAAATATAAATAAATAAAACAATAATACAGTAATCACAAAGGCATGTTGCAGTTCAAATAACCATGTCTTGTGTATATTCAGCACATGCATGCCCTTACTACATATACACACTGCTGTGCTGAGTTCTGGTGGCTTCTAAAACATAGAACACAGTGAGTGTTACTAGGGAGTTCACTATCCTATTCATATACACTACAGTTGGCTCAGCATTCATCCAGGCTAATAGCATCTGTGTTCCTGGTGAAAATATAGACTTTCAATATCCACATTGAGCTGCATGAGACCTGCCACTCGGTGGGTTCACTTGATGTTTCTCGTTTTACTCCTAAATGAACTGCAGAACAGTTTTTCATTGTATGTCATTTTCATCTATGTTCCTGATATAAAATTGTGTCAGATGATAGAGCTTCATTTTATCCTCACTGAAGCACAGGCAACTCATCCAGGTTCATGTCTAATTCACTTCAGATTGTCAAGGAAATACATGTTCCAAACAACCAATATAGTAGCTTCTAGTTTAGTGCTGTTGAAACCAATGAAACATGGTGACCTGCACTGCAGGGTTATGTGACATTTTGCTGAGAAATCAAGGAAGTCTTCACTTCGATGCTGTGTCTTCTGCAGAGATACACAGACTGTCCAAGAAACAGTATTTCCCCTCCACTTTATCAATGACTTGCTTTTCTTTTAGCTTGTAACTCCCTTTCTTCCTCCCCTCGATGCTTTGTTGCACCCACTCAACAAAGCAAGAGAAAGCTGGCGAGAGGCAATGCAAACAACCAGATCTGCTGTTAAAGGGAAATTCCAATTACTAGTTCCAAGCAGTTATACATGCCGCATGTATTTAGGGATTGGGACTGTTGTCTTCGTCAGAGGGGGGCTGCCGTTTTAACAATATTGCAGCGTACTGCCGAGCCATGATGGAAAGCTGGACTGAGAGAATCTCTCTCTCCCTTTCCAAACAATGGTAATTAGAGTTTGTAAGGAACATTCTAGTTTTTAAAAAAGCTTGGGATAATTTAACAGTAGTTAAAATTACTAATGTAACGCTCCCTCACAACTTGAGATAATCTCTGATTTCCCGTGCTTTCAAATGGAAACAGAATGATTCAGTCTTACTGTATAATGCCAGACTGTTCAGATGTAGGCTTCTGGTTTGAGTGGTTTTGTAGTTATATTTTACACTTAATTTTTTTTGAAGACACTCACTTTGTGCTAATAGATACGATGACTGGAACAGCCTTCTCATTACACTGTTGTTTTTCTTTTAGCCATTCTGTTGTCAGCCACTAGAGGATGCACATAAGTCACATGAGCTGTGCTTTCCTCCACAGAAACTGAGAGTGTCACAGTTCTGTTTAGCTGTTCTTTTGACCACCATTTAGAGGGGTGGAGGGAGAAGAACTCCATTTTAGTATGGTTCTTCTAGGCTGTAATACAATGATACTCAGCCTGAGATTCTTGAACTGCAAGTGGCTCTTTAATGTGTCTCCTGCAGCTCTTTGCAGCACATAATATTAAAACACTGTGTGCCTTAAATATTAACCAATCAAGATGCTTTTATATTATATGTTTATGTTATAAACCAGGGGCCAGCACTTTTCTGAAGTGGTGTGCCAAGTCTTCATTTATTCACTCTAATTTAAGGTTTTGCGTGCCAGTAATACATTTTAATGTTTTTAGAAGGTGTCTTTCTATGTCTACAATATATAACTAAACTATTGTTGTATGTAAAGTAAATAAGGTTTTTAAAATGTTTAAGAAGCTTAATTTAAAATTAAATTAAAATGCAGAGCCGCCCAAACCGGTGGCCAGGACCCGGGCAGTGTGAGTGCCACTGAAAATCAGCTCGTGTGCTGCCTTCGGCACACGTGCCATAGGTTTCCTACCCCTGTTATAAACCAACTAGTTGATAAAATAATACTTGGTCAGTCATTTTGCTGTAAAAATAATACATAAATTTCCCCTGTCATACTGTTTAAATATGAATATATAGTACTATAGTAAATGAAACAATGAATTCACACTACTGTGGCTCTTTTGGGAAATGCTGATAGTTAATTTGGCTCCTGAAACACTGAGATCTGAGGTTTCAGAGTGGTAGCCATGTTAATCTGTATCAGCAAAAAGAACAGTAGTACTTGTGGCACCTTAGAGACTAACAAATTTATTTGAGCATAAGCTTTTGTGGGCTAAAACCCACTTCATCAGATGCATGGAGTGGAAAATACAGTAGGGAGATATATAGATAATATAGATATAGATAGATATACACAGAGAACATGAAAAAATGGGTGTTGCCATACCAACTCTAATGAGACTAATCAATTAAGGCAGGCTATTAAAAAGAGAAAAAAAACTTTTGTAGTTATCATCAGGATGGCCCATTTCCAACAGTTGAAAAGAAGGTGTGAGTAACAGTCGGGGAAAAATTAGCATGGGGAAATATTTTTTACTTTGTGTAATGACCCATCCACTCCCAGTCACTGGGAAAAAGCAGGTGTTAGTAATGGGAGATTTGACCATTAGAAACATAGATAGCTGGGCTTGTGATGACTGGGAGAACCGTATGGTGACTTGCCTGCCTGATGCGAAGGTTGTGGATCTCTCAAGGCATCTAGATAGAGTTATGTGTAGTGCTGAAGAGGAGCCAGTGGTTGTGGTACATGTAGGTACCAATGACATAGGGGAGGGTAGGAGACATGTCCTGGAGGCCAAATTTAGGCTGCCAGTGAAGAGACTGAAATCCAGGACCTCTATGGTGGCATTCTTAGAAATGCTTCCAGTTCCACGTGCAGGGCCAGATAGACAGGCAGAGCTTCAGAGTCTTAGGTCGTGGATGAGATGATGGTGTAGAGAGGAGGGTTTTAGATTTATTAGAACTGGGGAAACTTTTAAGATAGGGGGAGCCTATACAGGAGGGATGGGCTCCACCTGAACCAAATGGAACCAGACTGCTGGGACTTAACATTAAAAAGGTTGCAGAGCAGTTTTAAAACTAAGAGATGGGCGGAAAGCCGATTGCTGCAGAGGAGCAATGGATGTGGATCGAAGAGGGACTTCTCTTAGAGGAAGGTCTGTTGATAGAGATTCTCTAGGTTTTAGTCAGGAGGAGAGGATGGAAGAGGATAAAGTAGGGACCAGATCAGACAAGAAACATTCACATAAAAAAGAATCTGGCACATCAGAAAAGGGCAGACAAATAAACAGTGATAAGTGTACACAAATGCTAGAAGTCTAAATAATAAGATGGGTGAACTAGAATGCCTCTTGTTAAAGGAGGATATTGATATAATAGGCATCACAGAAACCGATTATGGTGGTGTGAGGACAACCAATGAGACACAATCATTCCGGGGTACAAAATATATCAGAAGAGCAGAACAGGTCGTGCGGGGGGGAGTGGCACTATATGTGAAAGAAAATATAGAATCAAATGAAGTAAAAATCTTAAGTGAATCCACATGTTCCATAGAATCTCTGTGGATAGTAATTTCATGCTCTAATATGAATTCAACACTAGGGATCTATTATTGACCACCTGATCAGGACAGTGATAGTGACGATGAAATGCTAAGGGAGATTAGAGAGGCTATCAAAATTAAGAACTCAATAATAGTGGGGAATTTCAATTATCCCCATATTGACTGGGAACATGTCATCAGGACGAAATGCAGAGACAAAATTTCTTGATACTTTAAATGACTGCTTCTTGGAACAGCTGGTACATGAATCCACAGGGGGAGAGGCAATTCTCGGTTTAGTCCTAAGTGGATCGCAGGATCTGGTCCAAGAGGTAACTATAACAGGACCACTTGGAAATAGGGACCATAATATAATAACTTTTAATATTCCTTTGGTGGGAAGAACACCTCAACAGCCCAACACTGTGGCATTTAATTTCAGAAAGGGGAACTATGCAAAAATGAGGGGGTTAAACAGAAATTAAAAGGTACAGTGACTAGAGTGAAGTCCCTGCAAGCTGCATGGACACTTTTCAAAGACACCATAATAGAGGCCCAACTTAAATGTATACCCCAAATTAAAAAACACAGTAAAAGAACTAAAAAAGAGCTATTGTGGCTTAACAACCATGTAAAAGAAGCAGTGAGAGATAACGAGGCATCTTTTAAAAAGTGGAAGTCAAATCCTAGTGAGGTAAATAGAAAGGAGCATAAACACTACCAAATTAAGTGTAAAAATGTAATAAGGAAAGCCAAAAAGGAGTTTGAAAAACAACTAGCCAAAAACTCAAAAGGTAATAACAAAATGTTTTTAAAGTCCATCAGAAGCAGGAAGCCTGCTAAACAACCAGTGGGTCCACTGGATGATCAAGATACAAAAGGAGCACTTAAAGATGATAAAGTCATTGCGGATTCTTTGCTTCAGTCTTCATGGCTGAAGATGTTAGGGAGATTCCCAAACTTGAGCCGGCTTTTGTAGGTGACAAATCTGTCACAGATTGAGGTGTCACTAGAGGAGGTTTTGGAATTAATTGATAAATTTAACATTAACAAGTCACTGGGACCAGATGGCATTCACCCAAGAGTTCTGAAAGAACTCAAATGTGAAATTGCGGAACTACTAACTATGGTTTGTAACCTGTCCTTTAAATCAGCTTCTGTACCCAATGACTGGAAGATAGCTGACGTAATGCCAATATTTTAAAAGTGCTCTAGAGGTGATACCGGCAATTATAGACCACTAAGTTTAACATCAGTACCGGGACAATTAATTGAAACAATCGTAAAGAATAAAATTGTCAGATACATAGAAGAACATAAATTGTTGGGCAAAAGTCAACGTTGTTTCTGTAAAGGGAAATTGTGTCTTACTAATCTATTAGAGTTCTTTGACAGGATCAACAAACATGTGGACCAGGGAGATCCAGTGGACATAGTATACTTAGATTTCCAGAAAGTCTTTGACAAGGTTCCTCACCAAAGGCTTTTACATAAATTAAGTTGTCATGGGATAAGAGGGAAGATCCTTTCATGGACTGAGAACTGGTTAAAAAACAGGGAACAAAAGGTAGGAATAAATTGTACATGTTCAGAATGGAGGGAGTAACTAGTGGTGTGCCTCAAGGGTCAGTCCTAGGACCAATCCTATTCAACTTATTCATAAATGATCTGGAGAAAGGGGTAAACAGTGAGGTGGCAAAGTTTGCAGATGATATTAAATTGCTCAAGATAGTTAAGACCAAAGCAGACTGTGAAGAATTTCAAAAAGATCTCACAAAACTAAGTGGTTGAGCAACAAAGTGGCAAATTAAATTTAATGTGGATAATGTAAAGTAATGCACATTGGAAAAAATAATCCCAACTATACATACAATATGATGGGGCTAATTTAGCAGCCTACAACTAATCAGGAAAAAGATCTTGGAGTAATCATGGATAGTCCTCTGAAGATGTCCATGCAGTGTGCAGTGGCAATCAAAAAAGCAAACAGGATGTTAGGAATCATTAAAAAGGGGATAGAGAATAAGACAGAGAATATCTTATTGCCCTTATATAAATCCATGATATGCCCACATCTTGAATACTGCGTACAAATGTGGTCTCCTCAGCTCAAAAAAGATATACTGGCATTAGAAAAGATTCATAGAAGGGCAACTAAAATTATTAGAGGTTTGGAATGGGTCCCATATGAGGAGAGATTAAAGAGGCTAGGACTTTTCAGCTTGGAAAGGAGGAGACTAAGGGGAGGATATGATAGAGGTATATAAAATCATGAGTGATGTGGAGAAAGTGAATAAGGAAGTTATTTACTTGTTCCCATAATATAAGAACTAGGGGGCCACCAAATGAAATTAATGGGCAGCAGGTTTAAAACAAATGAAAGTTCTTCACACAGTGCACAGTCAACTTGTGGAACTCCTTGCCTGAGGAGGTTGTGAAGGCTAGGAGTATAACAGTGTTTAAAAGAGAACTGTATAAATTCATGGAGGTTAAGTCCATTAATGGCTATTAGCCAGGATGGGTAAGGAGTGGTGTCCCTAGCCTCTGTTTATCAGAGGGTGGAGATGGACGGCAGGAGGGAGATTCATTTGATTATTACCTATTAGGTTCACTCCCTCTGGGGCACCTGGCATTGGCCACAGTCAGTAGACAGGATACTGGGCTGGATGGACCTTTGGTCTGACCCAGTACAGTCATTCTTATGTTCTTATGTGTAATGCCCCATAATTTCCAACAACTGTGAAAATTTAAATTAATAAAAATAGAAAAATGTTTAAAATGCATGGAAATTATAAAAATTGAATTCTGCCAAGTCTATTTATAGCATAAAAGGCAGTTAAAATGACATACATAAATTAGTAATGCTGCTGTTCGGTGTAAGTAAGTGCTGTAGTTGCCACAAGGATGTTATGTAAGCATGTCTTGTTGTGAGCCACCTCCCTTTCTGTTCAAATCGCTGTATGAACAATTAGTCCACAAAATGAAAATGGGTGAGACTCCTTGGATTCTGTATTCCATTCTGTATACTTCTTAAAATGCTCAGTAGAGAGTGTCAAAGACTAAAATAGCACTTCTTGTGTATTAACTAGTGACGATGAAGCAGAGATTCCCTTCTTAATCAAATTCATCCCTGGTGTAACTCCACTGAAGGCAAGTATTTTTCATGCCTTCTTGACAAATCTTTCTCCCACACCTTGGCCCATCACAATTAGCCAGTAAACTGCTCATGACTCAAACAAATGTTCCTGGATTTTAGGCTATGTTTTATTTAGTGAGTGTATTTGATGGTGCTTTTTACTATCTTGTCAGGGCTAGTCATAGTCTACTTTCTTTCAGGGCTTCCACAAGCTTAAATTTTTAGGTGACTGAAAATGATGTCCTTAACTGCTCCCAAAACAAAACGTGTAAGCCAGCTAGGGTGAACAGAGAAGGCTATGTACTAGAATGGTGTTTCTAGCTGTAGGTACGAGTAACTCAGATTGTCATATACAACATACTTTTCTTTGTTGATACAGCTTTTTATTTTGGACCTATGTTTATCTGGTAACAAGCATCTCTTTATATTTCTGGGCTTTGACATTCTAGTACAATGTAACCTATCATATGAAGGCACAAATCCACTAAATAGTAAAATGAGGGATTATTTCCACTGCTTATCTGTTAGCAGAGATTTCTCTAAATTGGATCAACCTGATTAAAGGTATTAGAATGACGTCTTGTAGAGCCAGATCAACTCGTTTGAAATTTTGAGACTGTTTCTCTTTTGGTTGGAAGTGACCACCAGAAATAGGTGTAGGTGCTATTTGCAAATTATCTCTATTAACGTGCAATTGTTAATTTGAAACTTTTGTTATTTGCTTGCTTGGGTCCTAGGTTAGGGAGCTCATGATGGAAGGACCAAAAAATGGCTCACTTAAAAGTATGCCACGCAGAGTCTTTTTAAAGGCCTGAATAGTTTTTTCTAAATTTGCTCAGTCAAGAAAAGGAGTAATACCGTGGAATCTTTTAATATTCAGTATTACAAAGATGGCACTACTAAAAGTCAAATTCAACCAGAAGAAAAGGGTAAAACTAGCTCAGGGACTATGGCTCATGAACTGGTTTTCAGTGTTTGCAGGAATCATTGTTTTCAGCATGGGATTGTTCCTCAAAATTGAGCTCCGGAAGCGAAGTGAAGTGATGGACAATTCTGAAAGCCATCTTGTGCCCAATTCTTTGATATTGATGGGTATATTATCTTGCACCTTCAATGCTCTTGCTGGCAAAATTTGCTATGATTCTCTAGATCCAACTAAATTTGCAAAGTGGAAGCCTTTGCTGAAACCTTACCTGGTGTTATGTTTCTTTTTTAACTGCCTCATTTTTTTCATTGCTCTGATTTGCTTTCTCATGAGGGGCTCTCTGGAGACGACATTAGCATATGGGCTAAAGAATGGCATGAAGTTCTACAGGGATACGGATACCCCAGGAAGATGCTTCATGAAGAAGACAATTGACATGCTCCAAATTGAGTTCAGATGCTGTGGAAACAATGGTTTCAGAGACTGGTTTGAGATTCAGTGGATCAGCAATAGATACCTGGATTTTGGCTCCAAAGAAGTGAAAGAGTAAGTTGTTTAATGTGGTTTATTATACATTATATACATTACATCTCACATTAAAAAAATCTACATTGAAAGAGAGATGGAAGTACAGAGTTGCTATACTGCTTCTGCTTAGGATGGATTTTCTCTCCATGTATACTTTAAATCAGGAGACCAATATTCCAAGGTCTCAAACAGATGACTATCTCCTGACTAGTTCACCCCACATCATCTGGAACATAAAAATTTAATACTTTGAGATATTATCCTCTTCTTATACAGCCTTAAATATTAAAGGAACATATAAAAAACACCTTAAGGTGTTTTTGCCATTCAACAGGCTTTCCTTTTGTATATTTAGGCTTGGAAGAACTCACTTTTCATTTTTTTATCGATTGTTTATTTTTAAGCATTTTTATTGGTTTTAAATTTTCACAGTTGCACAAAATAGTCGGTTTAATCATTTTTAAAAAGTTAAATTTTCACAGTTGCAGGAAATCATGTGAGAGTGTCAGACAATTATTTAATAACAGATGTTGATTCAAAAAGTTAAAGCTTTATAACCATTGGAACACAGATTGTCAACATCGCATGTCAAAATATACAAAATAAATATCCTTAAATCAAACTCTAACATGGTCTCAGGAAGCATTTCTTACTTTTCCTCTTTGTACATTTTGATTATTATAGGTGGAAATATTTCTTCATCAGTGGGTGGGTGTATAGTGAAATCAATGTTTACTGACATTTTATTGATAAAAATATAATACTTCCAAGCCTATGTATATTTCAGCTCTTCCACATCATAAACCCAGTTGCACAGAGCATTTCCCTGCTTTCTCCAAAAATTGAGTACCTGAATAACAAAGTATTAAACTCTACCAGTCCTGAAGAGAATTTCCATTGAATAACACTGACTTACTGTCAGAAAGGACCCTGTCTTGCAGAACTGTTGGAATTGTTAGACTCTGGCATTGTATCACTACTTCATCTTTATGAAAGCAAGCTGAAGTGTATTTCCTTTACTATTAACTGTTTTTTTCAGTCAAAACTACAAGGTTGTTTATCCCTTCAGCATTTTAATTTTTATTTCCCATCAATGGGTTATTATACTCTCTCTACAATGCAGTGCTATTAACTGTTGCCCAACCTTTGGGGTTCAGTGCTTGTCCTTTAGTACAGTAGTTGCAACTAGTCGTCTTTGTGGGGTGGGAGAGGGGCTTTAATATGTGAACAAATTGCCCCCACCCTTAGATGATAAGAAATTAAAGGGAAAATACAAGAAAAAATCTACTGAATTCTTCATGAAATAGGTAACTGTATATAATCGTCAACATTATCTGTAATTCTTTTCAAATATAAAACCCATGAGTATCATGTATCTGACAAAACAAAAGTGAGAATATCAGAGTGAAGGTACTCAGATTTTCTTGATGCACAGAAAATGAAGCCTATAAATCCTTATGACTGGAGGAAAGAATAAGATTAAATAATTCTTAACTTTATACAGTTTTCTAAGTATTTAAACTGTTTTTACAAACCTTAGTGAGTTTACCTTCACACCATTCCTACAAGGAAGGTGGATAAATTGGGACAACTAATCCTTGCTTACAGTTATGGAAACTGAAACAGAAAGGTTAAGTGACTTGCCAAAGGACACCCAGTGAGTCATTGGCAGAGCCAGGATTAGAACACAGTTATCTGGGGTTCTCAGTGCTGCGCTTTAATGGCTACAGCTCTGGGAGAGGGGGCAAACCTTCAACTGAGGTAAACTGTCAAAGCTCCACTGGAATTTGATAAAAGTTACATGAGATCACTCCAAGAATCCGAAAGCAGGACACAGCAATAGCCATAATGATGTAGTGGTTTTTTTTCCTTTTATTAATTTACTTCAGACTTTGCTGATACTTCAGACTGAATGAAAACTAAAATCAACCAGCCCTTAATGTTTTTTGCTGTTTTTCTTTTATAAAATAAATATGTCCTTGAGATCTCGGTAAATTCATATGACACACTACTGTTAAGTTCATGTTGACCTCATGTGGCTTCAGTATTTCATAGAAGTTGGAACAGATTATTGACCAGAAACACCTTAATGGCTTGGAGGTCGCTGTATAGAAAGGTCTTGATCTCCAGATCAATTCAGGCACATAAATTCCACTCTTAAATAAATAAATAAATAAATATAAAAAAGTACAAACAAATTAACTTTTTGAATTAAAAAAAAGATGTCAGTGTGAACACCCAGCAACCTCTTTGCCAAGTTAAATATTTAAGAACAGTGGCCTAGGAATTTTCATTAAAATATAATCAATTTATAATGTTTTACTGATTCACAAAGAATGCCTTAAGCCAGAAAGCCTTTTTTAAAATAATTTATGTAACTTTAAATGACTGAAGTGATTTTTTTTTTTTTAATATTCTCACATGAACCAAGCTAGAACCCTGGGTGATCTGTTTGCTTGCTTGCTATTTTGGCTGCTTTTTAAAATCTTGAAGACACACAACTATTATTCTGTAGCATTTTGAACTGTGACATTATAACAAATACACTTTTTATTTGTTATTTAACCTGGGAGCACTTTGAGTTGCGGAAAATGTCCTTAGTTATAAATAACTACTTGAAAACATAATGAGATGTTCACCCTGCTAGCATTATCTGAAGATCTGTGAGCTGTAACTTAATCCATCAACAACAGAAGGGCAAAGTACTGGGAGAAAACAGGATTATACTGTGTTTAAAAAATAGGGTCTTGCTCAGGAATATGAGATTTCTGGCAATTTCCTTGTAGATTTGCCCAACACTCAGGTGGGAAGTAAAATAATTAAAAAAAAAAAAAGTTCAGCTACCCATCAGGTTGAGTCTGTTGGCCCAATTCTGATCTTTAATTCAGAGGTGTGTATTGCAGAGGACTCAGTATAGTCACAGGATGTGTATCTAGGGTGAAATCCAGGCCTCACTGACGTCAACGGCAAATCTCCTATTGATTTCAATGGAGCTAGGATTTAACACAGCATCTGATTTTTCTTTTTAAACATGCTTCATGGTCTTCTGAAATTAAAGGGATCCTGGGTGTTCGTTTCAATGGGAGTTAGAACAGAATCTAAGCATGCTACATTCAGAACTGGATTCTGTTTGGTATTCAGAGACATTTAGGCTATGGTTTCAAAGCTTTGCACCTACAAACCCATTCATTTGTGCATTCTGCTACCCATTTGGCTGTCAATTCTCTCTCTCACACACACACGTTTTGCAGTCACCCTCATGGAGCACAGCTTTGAAAATATAGCCCTCATTGGCTGTTATAGGTGATGGAGGAGGATATTTCAGGGTTTTAAAATTTCCCAAAAGGTTTTTACACACTTCACATGTCAAAGTCTGTTTCACATGGGCACCAAATGTTAAGGTGTTAGATCAGCAAATATCCCCAGCTTGAGTCCCAGCCCTCAAAGTCTTTTTGTCCTTCTCAAATTTTTGGTGGAAACGGGCAGATATTTACAGTGATTGGGTGCTTTACAAATATCTAGCTGGACAAACTGAGGCACAAATAATTAGACGAAATGGTTATTTTATTGAGTGCTGAATTCAAAAATGGAGCACAACATGTCAATAGTTCCTGCACAGACTTCAAACGCTCTTGTACATCTCATTGCTAAAGCACACTTATTTTAAATCCTGGGTAACTTTCACTAAAGTGAATTACTATACCCTACTATTGGCCATTGTCAAAGAAAAGATGATGGATTAGTGGTCTTGTTGGGTACGACTGCCCTAGTGACTGGGGTAGATCTTTATCCATGGCCACGGATGGCAGTAATCCTCTCCGATTGCCCCTCATGAAATTTACCTCTGTTTTTCACATTGTTTAATTTCCCATATCACTGGAGATGCAATGTTGCTATTTCAACAAAGATGAGGCCTAGGTCTATGGAGAGGAAAAACAGGTTCAGGCTTTTCCTGGTAAGTGTACATTAGTGTATATATGGAGGGTGTAGGCATCTTTAGAAAGATCATAAAACTCTGGGGAAATTATTTTGCCTTTGGTTCCCCCTTTCTCATGTATTAAAATTCTCACTCAGCTGAATATTACATATGTATTTACACTTTCTTTTGCCCTTTGCCTGTTCATAGTCGAATTAAAAGCAATGTGGATGGAAAGTTCTTGGTTGACGGAGTCCCCTTCAGTTGCTGCAATCCGAGTTCCCCAAGACCCTGCATCCAGTACCAAGTCACTAACAACTCAGCTCACTACAGCTACGACTATCAAACAGAGGAGCTCAACCTATGGAACCGCGGCTGCAGGGAGGCACTTCTGCTCTACTTCAGCAGCATGATGAGCTCCATGGGTGGTGTTGTCCTCTTTGTCTGGCTTTTTGAGGTAACATGCTGACATGGCAGTTTCTCCATCTATGTCTATGCGATTAGAACAGTGATTGTAGAAACAGTGTTGTCATCCATTGAAAAATGTACCTCTCATTTAAAATAGCTATTTAAAATAAATAATCCACCAATCTATAGATGTCAAATCTAAAATAATAGCTAATGCTTGTTTTGTGGCCTACAATATGTTGTGCTGTGCATCAGAATTAGCCAGCCAACAGAGGAACAGGTTAATATATAACACTCACCCCTCTTCCCAGAGTTGTACTGAGATATCATGGAAGATGCTAGCGCACAAATTGTCAGAAAGAAAACGGTACCAGATTTCATTTCTGTTTCAATACAAAATACAATTTTAGGAGAAAATAATAAGAGAGAGAGAGTCACACAACTGAGAGTCAAAAATATTAAACCCATAAGTCAAAAATGGCGAGTGTATTTTGGAGCAGAGAATGAAAGTAAAATTCAGTGAAGAGCTCAAGTCATCCCTAACATTTCGATCTGGAGCCAGATTCAGAGTCCAAACACCACAAAGTTCAGTGGTGTCCAGGTCCAGGATTTTTGTTTAGGCTTCCTGACTGATTCTCTCAAACTACTTGGGCACAAAGGATAGGTTCGTTGACTTGGCTAAATATAGAACAGGAATTCATTTCCATTCTGCTTCTAAAAATCATAGTGTATATTGGTTAGGTGTCTAAAAACAGCACATTGCAATCATTACTGGACACCATTCCCAGTAGTGGAGTTTTGTTTTTAAGCTACATTCTGTACAGTGTGAGGAAGACGTTTTCTGCATTTGGGTGAGTGCCGGCTAACTGGCTATGGTATTTAGTGAACACTGAATGTGAATGGAGTCAGAGCACCGGCTGGAACTAGCTGGAGTTAATATGAGGGATTGGGTATGGAGCCTGCCAGGATAGCAGGAGGGAGCCAGGTTACCAGGGAAGGGTGCATTCCAGGATTGGGAAATATGAGGAAGCATACTTTGCAGGATACCTAAAATGGCTGCTGCCAGCAGGGAGCAGCCATTTTAAATATTTCATTCCGATGCGGAGTTACTTTAAGTTTCAATAAATACAAATCAAAGAATTATGACAGCCCTAATATAAAGTGGTGGTGTGCTGTCTGCATATATGTTATTTCCTCTCTAAAAGGCTAAATTTGCTGTTTTTTGGAAAATACAGTTGAAACCTTCAATTTCATTCCTACCTCTAAAAATAATTTGCATACCCAAAGGAAAAGCAGAACATGCAGGGTTTTTTGTTTTTTTAAACGAACAATCACCATCCATGGCTGATATTGATGCTTCTTGTAAAAACATATAATTTGGGGGAAAATCGACCAGCATCTTTGTGGAAAATCAAGACCAAGCGATGTTACAAACGGGAGTGGAAATACGTTTCTTATTTATACTGATGTATAGGAAAAAAGGCAGGGAATTACAGGATTGAGGAGCAGACCATATGGTAATGCTAATTAAATATAAATTAAATCATGAATCAGGCCCCAAAAATATTGAAATTGACTGAAATCATTATTTGCTTTTTTGTTTCCAGGCCTTCAGGGTGCAGCCAGGTCACATTTTCAAGCTTTTCTCTGTAGCAATAAAGGGTGGAATTTTTTTTCTTTCATTTTTTAAATGAAAGGTGTGATTTTCATACAATCAGAGGAACTGGGGCTCCTGAAAAACACCAAACAGTGTGAAACTCATAATACAACCATGGACAATGGCAATACTGGGCTCTACTTATGTGGCTGGCCTGGTGTTGTAGTGTCAGAGCAGGGGATCCAGATTTGGATCTTGAGCTCCCTCTGCTACCAAGAACAGGATGCTCTGAAAGAATTAAGTCCCTGTCTAACCAGATGAAGAATCACATTTATGATTATCCCCCTGCTTAGCAAAGGGAAGGCTATGATTACATGGCATCCTTGAAAGAAGTAGTCAGTCTAGGAAACAAGCAGTCACCAATTTATACAATAACATGTCAGTTCTTTCTTTAAATTCATGTCAGTATTAAATAAGGAGAAGACTATTCTATACTGAGTAATAGTACTAAAGGCACACTGACCTCTTAACTTAGGTGAGAATTCTGCCTACCTACAAACTGAAATCAGAGAGGGAAGTATCCTTCAAATTCTAAATAAGAATAGTCACGCTGGGTCAGACCAATGGTCCATCTAGCCCAGTATCCTGTCTGACAGTAGCCCATGCCAGATGCTTCAGAGGAAATGAACAGACAGGGCAATTATTGGGTGAGTCATCCTCCATCATCCAGTCCCAGCATCTGGCAGTCAGAGGATTCAGTACACCCAAAGCATGGGGTAGCATCCCTGACCAACTTGACTAATAACCATTGATGGACCTATCCTCCAAGAATGTATTTAATTATTTCTGAACCGTTGCAACATCCCGCACCAATGAGATCTACAGGTTGACTGGGTGTTGTGTGAAGTACTTTTTTCCATTTGTTTTTTTAAATGTTCAGCCTATTAACTTCATTGGGTGCCCCTAGTTCTTGTATTATATGAAGGGGTAAATAACATTTCCCTACTCACTTTCTCCACACCACTCATGATATGATAGACCTCTATCATATCCCCTTCCCTTAGATCTCTCTCTTTTAACTGAACAGTGCCAATCTCTTTATTCTCCCCTCTTATGGAAGCTGTTCTATACCCCTAATCATTCTCCTTGTCCTTCTCTTCACCTTTTCCAATTCTACTATATCTTTTCTGAGATGGGGCAACCAGAACTGCAAATAGTATTCAAGATGCGAGCATACCATGGATTTATGTAGTGGAACTAGGATAGTTTTTGTCGTATCTATCCCTTTCCTAATAGTTCCTAATATTGTAAAGCTATTGTGACTGCTGCTGCACATTGAGCAGATGTTTTCAGAGAATTAACCACAGTGACTCCAAGATCCTTTTTGTTTTGTTTTGTTAATTTAGCTAATTTAGACCCCTCATTTTGTATGTATAGTTGGGAGTGTGTTTTTCAATATGCATTACTTTGCACTTAACATTGAATTTCATCTGCCGTTTTGTCACCCAGTCACCCAGTTTAATGAGATCCCTTTGTAACTCTTCACAGTCAGCTTTGTACTTAACTATCTTGGATACATTTCTATCATCAGCAAACCTTGCCATCTCACTGTTCACCCCCTTTTCCAGATCATTTATGAATGTCACACAGTGTAGATGCCTGCAGGATTCTGCTATTTACCTCTCTTCACTGGGGAAAATTGACCATTTATTCCTATCCTTTATTTCCTCTCTTTTAACCAGTTTCTGATCCATGAGAGGACCTTCCCTCTTATCCTGTGACTCTTTAGTTTGCTTAAGAGCTGTTGGGAAGGGACTTTGTCAAAGGCTTTTGGAAAGTGAAAGTACACTATATCTACTGGCTCACCATGTCCACGTTTGCTGACACTCTCAAGGAATTCTAATAGATTGGTGAAGCATGACTTCCCGTTACAAAAGCCATTTCTCTCACTTTATTTTCATCTACGACGGGGTGGCTGAGAAGCCAAATAAAAATTCCACCATAGCTTCCCTATTTTGCTTTGTATCTGGAAACAGTGAGAGTTCAAACTAGCTGCACTGTAACAGCACCTAACTAGTAAACACCGTGCCAGGTTTGCAGAGCTGTGTGCACTCCCTCCGATTGTATTAGTGATACTGGTACTCGGAGAAAGGAATGAAGAGCAAAGCAGCATTGACTCGTTCTGTCTTTAGAACCATTAGCAAGTACTGTAAATACCATTTGATTTCAAGCTTCTATGAGAAACATTAGAAGCAAAGAGTGAATAAATTGTTAAGTATAAAAGCTCTTTGTTTGTTTATAAAAACATGTGATATGCCATATCCTCCAGGAACATTTAGACTCTCTACATAACTGACAGTCTTGAATATAACAAAAAAAAAGTTCAAACCACCTTCTGGCTAATCTGCTTCAGGATAAATCCCAGGTAAACAGATGGGCTTTACCTCTGTGGAAGCAGAAATAAAAGCAGCCTCTAAAGGTCAACTGGTGACTTTTCCTACCTCTTTTAACCAGTGGAGAGCAATTTCCAGACCTAAGGACTGTCCAGGGAAGGCAAACAAAAGATTACCAGCAGAGATGGTTCAACTGATATCTACTTTCAGAAAACATGGTATAAAACAGATATACATGGATCTCAGCTGTCACAAGGGCTCAGAGTGAGAGGTGGCTTCTTAGGTAGGCCTCAAGAGTGGTATAAGAGTAAACTCAACACTTAGAATTGGACCCTGAAGCGAGTAGGAGGCAAATGGAGCCTTTGAAGTACACAGGATATTCTCTGGATAACTCAGCCTGAAAAGCAAACATGAAGATGCATTGAACACTTGATAAAACTTCCTAGTGACTTTCAAAGGTAGCAGCGTATGGAGCATGTTCCAGAAGTCTAACAAGTAGGTAACATAAGCATGGATCATTGAAGTGACATCTATGGCAGTGAAAGGAGGTCTGTTATCCCAATACAATTGGTAAAAGAGCTAGGAGTAAGCCAGAGGTCTAAAATGACTCCATTGACTAAAGTTGAGCTCACTCCTTCAGTAGAACAAACAGTCACCATTAGCCCATCATGAGAGCCATGTGACACTTCCCTGCCCACCAGCATACCACCTATCTCATCTGAATTGATCCTCAGTCAGCTGAGTATGCCTTCTTGCTCAGTCAACCGCTGTGAGAAAGAAGAGACCCCGCACAGTTGGAATTAAAGAAGATTTAAAGCTGAATGTTGTCATTATACTGATGGCATTGCTGCCAAGACCATCCCCACCTCCTCACTAAGCGATCTCACATATATGTTGACCAGACGAAAGAGTCAATGATTAACAACTCAGAACTTTAAAAAAGGGAACAAGAAAACCAGTCAAGGGATGGCTTTAGGCATCCCCAAGATCCTGCAGCACATTAACAAAGCTTCACTATCCATGACATCAAAGGTGCTAATTAAAGTAATATTTATCACAAATGTTTGCTGATCTCCTCTTGGCAATTGACAATCAATGAAACCTATGAAGCTTTCAGACAACAACAATCACTACTTCTCTGATGGACTGTAATAAGCCAAAGATCTACTGCTGAAATGTATACCAGTGAGGCACCAAAAAGGGTATTTTTGAAGTTGAGACTCCACTCCAATTACATTGATTTTGCTGATGACATGAACATTTCATTGGCATGGAGATACGAAGGTTGGTTTCTTATATTTGGAGTACATTGAGAGGACTCTGCATAATCACATTTATAGGCACTGTGTCACCTTGTGGTAGAATCTTCCTCTTGCTGACACTGCTAGAAGGGTCTTGCATCTCCTTCCCCTCCCCTCTGCATCACCAACATTCTGAGGCTACGTAGGCTGTGGGGCGCACTTGCCACTTCCCACCACATTGCCAGAAACAACAAAGACTCTGACAAAGAGAGAAAGGGTGAGAGAAGTGTGAATATGCAGAGCCATCTTGATGAACTCCTGTTACGAATAAGTAACTTTAATTTCTTCCAGTGGCTCTGCATAGTTCCACTTATGGGACAGACTGATAAGCAGTACTTGAAACTAACCTGGAGGTAGGAACAGGATCCTAATTCAATAGACTGAAGCATTGCCTTGCCAAATCCATCATTCACCCTAGAGGCCAAGTCCAAAGCAGTGTTTAGTGAAAGTGTGCACCAAAGTCTCGCTTGCAGCTCTGCAAATTTCAGCAACTGGCACCTGCCTAAGAGAAGTGAAGGAAGTTTCACACATACAGAATAGGAAGAGACTGTCTAGGAAGGAATATGGCAGAAAGGGATCTACGGGTCATAGTGGACCACAAGCTAAATATGAGTCAACAGTGTGATACTGTTGCAAAAAAAAGCAAATGTGATTCTGGGATGCATTAGCAGGTGTGTTGTGAGCAAGACACAAGAAGTCATTCTTCCGCTCTACTCTGCACTGGTTAGGCCTCAGCTGGAGTATTGTGTCCAGTTCTGGGCATCGCATTTCAAGAAAGATGTGGAGAAATTGGAGAGGGTACAGAGAAGAGCAACAAGAATGACTGAAGGTCTTGAGAACATGACCTATGAAGGAAGGCTGAAAAAATTGGGTTTATTTAGTTTGGAAAAGAGAAAACTGAGAGGGGACATGACAGCAGTTTTCAGGTATCTAAAAGGGTGTCATCAGGAGGAGGGAGAAAACTTGTTCACCTTAGCCTCTAATGATGGAACAAGAAGCAATGAGCTTAAACTGCAGCAAGGGAGATTTAGGTTGGACATTAGGAAAATGTTCCTAACTGTCAGGGTAGTTAAACACTGGAGTAAATTGCCTAGGGAGGTTGTGGAATCTCCATCTCTGGAGATATTTAACAGTAGGTTAGATAAATGTCTATCAGGGATGGTCTAGACAGTATTTGGTCCTGCCATGAGGGCAGGGGACTGGACTCGATGACCTCTCGAGGTCCCTTCCAGTCCTAGAGTCTATGAATCTAAGTAGCTACAGCTCTAGTGGAATGCAGTGGAATCGAAGTAGATGCAGGAACTTTTGCTAGTAACAGTCCATAACACATGATCTGTGGAGGAACTGTATAACCCATGTGGTGTTTAGCATAAGACAAACAATCTAGACGATTTACAAAAACTTTTAGTTCTATCCTAGGGCCCTTCTGGCATCCAAGGTATGTAGAACAGATTCCTTCTATTGGAATGCAGTTTAAGAAAAAAATGGCAAATTAATTGTCTGATGTTGAAATCAGACACCAACTCAGGACAGCACCTAGGATCAGGTCTGAGAACTACGCGGGCCTTAGGAAAAGAAGTGAAAGGTGGATCAACCATTAGGACATTCAATTCACTCCTTCTCAGGTGATGTGGAGAGACCAAATGAGAGCACCCGATACTGAAAATGGCATTCAGCCAGAACAAATCAAAGGTACTTGTGATGATTGTGATGAATCGATATACGAAAATATGCATCCTTTAAATCAAGAGTTGCAAACCAATCCATGACTGACAGCAAAGGTACTATGGAACCAAAACTTCCGAATGTACTTATTCAGGTCCCTTGGGTCTAGAGAGATTTTTTCTGATACTTTCTGGTGCAGAGAAATGATGTAACGGCAGTAAAACCCCTGACCCCTCTGGCATTTGGGAACCTCCGCAACTGTTCCTATCCATAGCAACTTTTCTACTTCTGCAAGAATAGTCCCATAAGAGGAGTCCCTGAAGAGGGAAGGGTAGGGTGAATTGGGGAGAGGCAGTTTTTCAAACTGTATGGCTACAGTCCCTAATACCCATAAATCCTACGTAACTTGCCTTGATGCATTGAATATGCAGGCTAGTCTGTCTCCAGAGAAAGGGGTTAGTTGGTCCTGACTTGCTGCTTCTTGACTCTTGATCATCTCATCAAAAATTATGCTTGTTGTTCTCCCACAAAGACAGTAATGAGGAAGCACGTTGTTTAGATTTAAACTATGGCTTCAAAAGCCTTTTTCTATGTTGATTCTGGAAGGCAGAAGGCTGCTGGTATTGTTGACATCTCTGATTGGATGAAAAGTAAGACGAAGACTGGGGAGTACTGTCTCTAGTACCAGAAATGAGTAGAAGGCCTCCTCCTAACAGAGGGAATCACCTAGAAACTGTGCTGTCTAATTTCATGTCCTTTAGTTTTTCCAGCACATGTTTTGTCTTTTTATCACTGAAAAGATCCTCCCTTTTCAAAGGAGAGTTCCTCCAGCTTACGCTTAGGATCTAGAGTTAGGGAAGATGAAAAAAAACCAAGTATGCCTCCTCATGGTCATAGCAGACACCAGTGCCTTGGCAGCAGAGTCTGAAGCATCAAAAAAGGCCCCCAGGGAATGCTTGGCTATGTTTTGACCCTCCATTAAAATGACATTTGCCAACCTTCTTCTGTTGTGAGGTAAGTCTTGTAAAAACAATGTGATCTTCTGCCATGAATGGTACCAAGCCATGACCACCTGAGCATTCACCATCATAATACCAAAGGACAACGAAAATAACACCTTTCACCCCAACCGATCAATCTTTTCCCTTCCTTGCAAGCTGAGGTGGAGCATGATTGTCCAGATTTTTCCTGTTTCTGGCAGCAGCTACCACCAGTGAATTAGGTGCATATGAAAGCAGGAAAACCCTTCAGAGGGTATCTGATACAACTTGTGAGCTTTCTAAGAAACATTTTGACAAGGAGCAGGCATATTGCACACAGATTTAGCCAGCTGTAGCAAACCATCCAAAATTGTTAGGGATATTCTGTATTGAAGTAGCACCAAGGATATCAAATACCAGGTGAGACGTTTCTTCCACATTCCTTCTTCCCGTTTTCCTCCTGGTAAGGATCTTGCTCTGGATCAGAGATAGAATGCACTGGGGATAACAATGGATCCAGAGGGATGTATGGAGATCCAACTTTGTGGTGACAGGCAAATGACACCTTCTGGCCTCTTCTTTGTAACAGGAGATGAGGAAGACGACCTTGGAGCTGGGGAAACATGCCTCCTTTTAGAAACGTTGCATTTCACACTTGAATCTGATGCATGAACCAGAGTCAAAGGGTGAATGTGGGCTGCCACAGTGGCAGAGCTTTACAGAACCGAGCCTGAGGCCAGGAACAGGGGCAGGAGTAGTCAGCAGGTCTGAAGATTTGGATGACATGATCTCCTTTGCTACCGAAGCTGGATGGGGAACCATGACTGCTTTGTCAGAATTGGAAGGCTCTGATAACTCTGATGCAGGGGAGCTGGCACTGCCATCAGTGGCTGCTTTGTCCCTATGTCTCCTTTTCTTTGGAACTATAACAGCCAGAACTGAAGGTGCTGACAGCCCTGGTTCTGACACACCATTCAAATCACTCATCCTGGATCCCAAAGTGGAAGTAGGAGCTGACCCTGGTCTCATGGCCACAGGGATTCTGTCACAATCGAATAGTTGTGAGGCATAGCTCTGGAGAAGGTGGTTGAACCATCTCTCAACCTCAGTTCCAGAACTGGGGCAGTCAAACCAATCACTTGGCCCTTGAGTCAGATATTTTAGCCTCGGGGCATGACTGAGGGAGTTGCAGGAATCAAATCTGGCCCAAACTAGGGTTGCAGCTACTTGGAACCCTTCAGTCACTTGGGGCCACTGGAAGCTCTAGGAGCTGAGACTGGCCTCTTAGACCCTGGATCTGAAGACAGATCAGATCCAAAGGGTCTAGATACAAGTGCTTTCTTGAGGAGGAGGAGCTTCAAACAAATCTTCCTACCCATGCAGGCTCTGGGAGTAAAGGTCTGACAAACCGAACACCCAGAAGGTGAGTATCCTTCTCTCATGCACTTGAGGCACTGCATATGGTCATCCGATGCCAGGAAGACACTGGGAAGGAAAGGCAATGCTTGAATCCTGGCTTTTTGTTTCTTCAACTCAACCATTACCCAGAACCAAGAAGAGACACTAACTACTCTAACAAAGCTATCACTAACTAGCTAGAATAGAGAGGCTCCAGCTCTCAAGAGACTGGAAAGGTTCACATTCATTCAGGCACACAGTTGGAAGGAACTGAGTTGGTAAGAGTGCTCCACACCCTATACAGCGTGTCTCCTTCAGAGCGCTGGTGATGAGGGGAGTGGGGAGTGCAAGAGGGTTCTAGCTAATGTTGCTAAAAGGCGGCTCTACCACAAGGCACCACATGGTGACACAGAGCCCATAAGTGGGAATATGCAGAGACTCTTGAAGAACTAACCATTCTGTTCAGCACCTTGATATATTATCAATGGGTGCTATACAAAAGCTTCTGTATGGTAGATAATTTGCCAAATAGTTCAGTTTAACAAGAGATGGACCATTGTTCTGTGCTATCGTACAGGACATACAAGTTCACTTCTCAACCATTAATCTCCGGCTCCCAAGACAGTCAAGGCTGGAACTGTGGTGGAAAAGATGGGCTCAACCACTGGAGGAGATGTGAATTGTATTGCTCTTTAGCAAGTCACTCTCAGTCCAGATCAGAGAGGTGTTTTGGGGCTCAGAATTTTATTACCAGAGTTTTAAAACCACCAAGTGAGACCTGGTTAGAAAAGGGAGTCTTAAATTGCGGCATGTAATAGGGAACCTTGCCTGAAGCTTGTTTCAGCCACACTAGCTGAGACCCTGCTACCTAAACCATATCAAAACAATGCAGAGCAGTTGAGGAGAACTACGTGCACTATAAAATGGTGGGAACGCTTATGAGCTAGCCATAAAACACATTCTGCTCATGAGCAATGGAGCAGCACAGTGAAAATTACTTGCTGTACAGTTATATGAAGGTCACATTTTGGGTCCACTCTTGTAAACCTTTACTCACAGCAGTAAATCATTGATGGCAATGACACTAATTTCATGAGTAAGGGTGGCGGGATTGGGTCCAAAATTGGAAGGATTGACCTCAAGATGGACAGAAATCAGTTAATGTCTAAGAGTTATTTGTGTAAATTAATGTTCACTTTGATTCTTGATATAAAATGGTGTCAGTTGCTAGCGTTTTTATTTTGTGAATTCATGAGAAGATACTCAGTGCTTCCAGAACCTGCTCTAGAAAGCACTTGTAGTGGGCAATGATGCACAACTTTTTTGTTGTACATCCCATTCTAAAGTGGAGATGAAAGGCACTCTATAGTACATAGCCAACTTTCTTTCCAGCTGCCCTTGGAGATGGAGGTGTGTGGAGTACTGGGGAAGTCTGTTTGTGTTAGATTTTTCCCCCTTTTCTGTTCTTGAGTAAGAGGAGACAAAATTGCCTGCAGCATTTATAGGGTGGAATTGAAGGGTAACCAAAAGTAGTCTTATTTAACTAGGGATTTGGAGACAGTGTTCAGCTATAACCCTGATGTTAGGGATGGTTAAAATCAGATGTAGTCTTACTGACACTCCAGATCTTGGCACCCCAATCTTTATTGTTGTCCAAAATCTGGATCTGAACTTTGCAACTGATCCTAAAGGGCTGAACCAAATCACAGATCTGCATCACTCCCATCACATAAATTTGGAATGAAATGTTGCAACTTGCCCCTATCTCTAGTTAAAGTGTCTCTTAATGTATACTAATGTTTACACATCAATGACTCCTTTCATCATAAAATCTAAAAGTACTTTACCAATATCAATTAAGTTACAACTGTGCTGTAGACAGAGAGCAATCCCAATCCCTTCAATGAAATAAGACCCTTAGGATTTAATGTGTTAACTGCCTACAGTAACACAACACAACTGTTTAGGATAAGAAGTGATGAAGAATACTGTACCGGGTTGAAATGGCAGGGGAATTTCAGAAGACAATGCAGTTACTGTGGTTGGAATTTCGGCAGGATAATGGGGCTAACACTCTACTCTTATTAAACAAAGGCCATGAGATTTTTTAATATGTGGGCTAGACCTTGTTTCTGAATTAACCCTATTGAGCTCTCTTCCTCTTTTTAGCCCACCTACTCTTCTAAAGGCAGTGCTTCCTTCCTCTTACTAGTGTCTCTCAGAGAGCTCCGTCTTCTCCATAAATACAGCACAGCAGGAAGCTGAGCAGTTCAGAACAGTGTTAGGAGACAGAAGAACTCTTAACAACAAAAGGTTCCCATAAGCCATCCAATTATATGAAGTCAGAGTTGAGGCCTAACAGGTTCCTCCATGGGTGTCAGTGGTGTTAACCCATCCTAATACCACAGAAAATAGATGATGCAGGCTTCTGGAACTGGTAAATATTTTACCCAAATATTTTTTTTTCAAATTTAAACAGTGACAAATACACTGGTGTTGCTTCTTGTGTCGCCTTTATCTTTTTAAATATAAAAAGAAAATAGAACTACAAATGAAGTAGCTGATGGTCCACACACTAAACCCACTAAGGTCCTGGACCTCATGACTAGTTTTTTTGTTAAGGATGATCTCCTTGATCATACTAATATATTTGCCAAAGATATTAAGGTCAGCATGAAAATGAGTATTATGTTAAAATAAACTGAAGGTATGAAAGCTGATGTTGCTCATAAGTTTTATGAAGGTCTAGTGCCCATAGGACTTGCCATTCCATTGCCTTTGGAAAGGCTGTACTCCACAGACCCGCAGTCTGATGAGATGGAGAGTCACTTTTACAACAAGCTGAGTTCTGACACACAAAAAAACACCATTGGGCAGCAGCCTGACATGTTGTAATACCCACTTCATGACTTTGTGGGTATTCCCTCAGCAAGATTCCATGTCACCACCATCCGTGAGCCAAATGCCAGAAACCATGGATGAGAGGACCTCACCTTGTGGTTATTTTGTGGTTCCTCCCTCATTCCAGGCAATACAATGTCTCCTTTCTACTGCCTCATTCCTCGCCTTGCTCCTTGGGGTCTTTACTCTTCCTCCCACTCCTTGCTACGCCATCCTGCCTCCCGCTTCTGAGCCTTTGGGGGTGAGGGAATCTCTCCACTTTCTTCTTCCTCCTAGCTACTCAAAAGAAGGGAGAGTTCAGGCAACTCATTTAATCTTGGGGGAGTCTCATACCACTGCTCTGAGTTACACAGCCTTTTCGAGCCAGTCAGAGAGCATTCCTGTGCCTAGCACTGCACTGGCATCACCTGAGATGCAGGCAGAGAAAATGGAGTGCTGCTCAGAACTGCAGAGCCTCATAAGCCGCCAGCGGGGCTCAAGAGTCTGCTCACAGGTTGAGTATTACTTCTGTGGTGCTAGAGGGTGAAGCTATTCAGCTGTGCACGTGTGTAGAAGGGGTTTATTGCATTTCATTGCTGTTTTCCAATGCATCCCATGCAGGTATCTGTGATGGTTGGTTTGCGTCTTTTGCAAACCGCTCTGGAAAGCATCGCAAATCCTGAGGATCCTGAATGTGAAAGCGAGGGGTGGCTCCTGGAGCAGAGCCTGACAGACACTTTCAAATCCGCATTAGAAAGTTTGAAAAAGATTGGTAAGTTCAATCAGGTGGATGCAGGTGCTGAAGGCGAAGAAGGTGGAAAGACTCCAGCCATCACAACAGTCAGTTGAGCTTCTCTACTGAGGTAGACTTCATCAAAGAAAAATGAAAAAAACTGAGAATTGTGAATAAGTATTTTAGAAAAATGTATAAACCATTACAAGTATACATTTCTACATACTTTTTTATATGTGGGGTATGCTATATAGTGCACTTTGGGATAATATCTTTACCTATGTTCAGAGTGAGTGTAATGGTCTCCATAACTTCTACGGGAAATGACCAGAATTAGGGCTTCAAGGCTCCATGCTCACTTGTTCAGGACAGTTGTGTCTACGCCTATCTGCATGACAGTTAGACAGACTTCAAAAGATGATTTTTTTTAAATTGGCTGACATCACTTTGTGATTCTTTCCTTTTTTTTTTTTGGTAATGTAAAAAGGGAATTTGAAAAATTCATTGTTTTTTACTCAAGTTTACACATTTATTTGAGCAACATACTTTAATGTTTAAAGTTAAAAGGCAAACAGGTTGGTATTTTGTGGAGTAAAATCTTTAAAAATAAACCTGAGGGAAAGTTTTTCAGAAATGTATCTAACTTTTGGTTTACCTGGTATTATCACAAATCTCTTATACAATATGATGTTTGTTAACATGCTAACAGATGGTATTTTCTTTCATGTTCACTGCAAGATGAACAGAATAAAAGACAAAATTGTACTGAGAATTTATGCACTGTGTAAAAATGGTAATTAAATAGAACAGTGCAACTAATGTGACAATAACTAAGATAAGGCTTATGCTTAATGTTTCTCAGATATTTTCAGCCATATATCCTGAAGGAGTATGGTAGATATATTGAATTTTCTATTTAAAGTAATTTAAACTATATTTAAACTAATGGGTGAAATCAAGGAATCATATGCCAGTTATGGTTATTCTGTACATATGTTTAAAAATATGAAACTTAAGCTCTTTCTCCAAAGAATTCCTGGCAACTAACTCATAACAAAAAATGGCACCTTGGAAATTAACACTTAAAGCATTAGAGGAACTTTACAAATTATTTACAAATCCATTTCATTTGTCCATAAGTAGAAAAATGCATTAAACCTATCCTTGGACCATTGGAAAAAATGAGACTAATCCAATCTCAGAGAAGATTAGTTTGCCAGATTATGGTCCTTTGATTTCCTTTACCACTTACCATAACATAAAAGGTGCTAAAAGGAGAAAATTTAGGGTGTGATTCTATTAATTCTTTGTCAGAGACTTACTTCTGGGTGCACTTGGAACACATTTTATATCACTCAAAATATGGTGCTAGCCAGAGAAACATCAAGGCTCTAAGAAGTTGGAATAAAACAGAGAATTAACTTGGTGAGTGCCGGCTCTTGCAAAAAGATATCTAGGGTATTTGTTTGCACAGCTGCTGGACAAGCCCAGGCAAACAAACAAACTGTAGAGGGCAAAACCTAGCCTAACCCACATTGTTAGTAGTATAGGTACAGTTCTAAAGAATTAAACATCAGCAAAGGTCAGGCACTGAACTTTTTAAACTTCTCTCTGCAAAAGTTTTACTCTTTGGTCTAATTGAGGGTATTTTCTCTCAACTACATTTTACCAATCAAGTTGACTGCTTTGTCTACAACTGCCTAATCAGTGTACCACTAAATAGCTATATTTTCTAATGAATTGTATGTTTCCTAAATGGTTCTTCCCAGTGGTATTCCAGAGACACAGCTACTGTAACTTTTATTTTAACTAGTGGACAACTCCGCTTTTGATAGATGGAATCCGTTAACTTGCCAGATATGGATGTTCTGTATGTCAAGCCATATTCTACATTTTGGTGTCCAGGACATTACAGTTCATTTGCATGTGGGTGTTTTTTCATATTGTACCTTTCTATCTCCTCAAGGTAGATATAAAGCAATTGTGAGAAAAATCAAACTAGCTTTTCACACCACAAAACAGAAATAGCATGAGGGCATCAACAGATAAGTCCATGCTAAACTCCACTTGCTACCATTCATTCTTTGGTGAGGAACATTGTGCATAGCACAAAGTTAAACTGCCGCCTTCCTCAGCTAGAAATCCACATCATCTAGTGCCCATCTCAGCTGGTCCATGGCAAATGACAAGCTGTTGATTAGTGTTTCTTATGTCCAGATCTATCAGTAAGAAAGCTTTGCAAAAGATGACCCAGATGAAGAATTTCATGACAAGGATTCTGACCTCTCCCTTTGTGAGGGCTCTTTGTGCTCTCTCGTATCCATTTCTGTTTCTACCATGAGCATCACAAAGCTGATCCCAAGAGCAGTTGCCTCATTGTGTTAGATGGACAGACAGATTGTAGGAGACAGATCTGTGTCAGAACACAGAGACAATAGGCTTTATTGGTTACTGAAAATGGGCTCAAATAAAATCAAACACTAAATATGCTAACATTGAATGAGAAAGTTTCCCACTTAAGGAAAGTCTCTGTAATATTTTATGATTATTATTGGATTGTATGATGACTGATTTGTATTATATAAACTGTAATATATTTATTTGTCCAATCTCAGTCAGAAACCAGATAATCTGTGATATTGTAAATGCTGGTCTATAGATCTATATATATGCTGCTTGCAAATGTAAATTTACATATTAAAATATATTGCAAGAAAAACACTTGTTAAATGAAAATGTTAAATATATACAGTTGAATACAGTTTTTCCTTAATTTGCATGATAGCTGATCTTTTGGGTTCTAAATTAATGTCTTCAGTTTGTATATAAATGCCCTATTTTATAGGTTTTCATAATTGGAAACCTTCCTTCCTGTGAACAATACTTTCAGAAAAAAACACATGCTCCACATCTTGAGCTTCTGGATAGGTTAAGGAAGTGCAGACACACTTCCAGCTCTCTCAGTTCTTACTGGTAACACAATGCACTGGACTCATTGAGTTCCTTGTGCACCTAAGACTCTCCACTCACATCACTGGGAGTTTTGTGTATGCAAGATTGAATGATTAATGAGAATTCAAAAAAGGAGTTAAGGTCAAGACTTCCAAGCATAAAATCCCCAAGTAAGACTCTTTAGTCTACATTCAGGCACCTAAGTAAATGGTCTAACTTTAAAAAATCCTGGTACCCAGCAGCTCCCAATGACCTCAAAAACAATATAATTTCCCAGGGCCCGATTTTCAGAAGTGATGAAAAGCACAACTGAAGTCAGTGAGAGCTGCCGGGTCTCTAAAAATCAATTCAAGTGGTTTTACAATTCAATTTAACTTTTAAAAAAAAAATCTGACCCAGAGATCCATTGCATTAAAAAACACCCCACTTAAACTTTAATTTAAAATAATAATAAAGGATAAAGATTTCAAACCTGTGTGACTGAAGTTAGGTCTGATTTCCAAAAGGTGTTGAAGCATCTACAGTTCATATTGACTTCAGTAGCAGGTGGACATGCCCAAAACGAATACAAATCAGATCACTTCATTTTAGGGCAGTAGTTCTCAAACTTTTGTACTGGTGACCCCTTTCACATAGCAAGCTTCTGAGTGCGACCCCCCCTTATACATTAAAAACAATTTTTATATATTTAACACTATTATAAATACTGCATGCAAAGTGGGGTTGAGGGGTGGGGAGGAGGCTGACAGCTCACGACCCCCTATGTAAATAACCTGGCAGTTTGAGAACCCCTGTTTTAAGGTACCTTCAATTAAGCCTAACTTCAGACATCCAGGTTTGAAAACTGGCTTAAGGTTTTAAATTTTAAACACTTAAGTAACAGCCATTTACTGTTAAAACATAATTCACACAGCAAAGGAGGCTATTTTATCAATTACATTTATTTGACCAACATGGAACATTTATTTGATAAAGCGTTCGAGTGAGGAAAACAAACCACTTCCTCAGAGCAAATAGGTCCTAAGTAACCTTAATACAATTTATAAGATTAACCTTCATGCATTACACTACCCTGGACACCCGATAATACTGAACAAATAGTCCCTTCTCTGTGTGCGTGCGACTTAGCAAGTAGCATAGGAAGGCTATATTAGGCTCCCCAGAACAAATGCAATTGTTAAAGACAATTTACAAGGATGGAGTAAAGAAGAAGGCATTCTAACAACACTCTACTGAATTTTTACTAGATTTTTTAAAAAAATCATTGCCCTTAACTGAGTCAATGTAAAATGAGGACAGATCACATGCTTACTTAAAAAAAATTAAAGAGCATTAGGGATTAGTTAATTAGGAGATAAGGCTAGAGGAAGAGAAGAGTCATGTGATAATGGTCCCCTACTGGGAGATGGATGCCTAGATACAGTTATTTCTGGTAAATAAACAGTGAGGAAATGCAGAGCTCTTTATTTTCAGTTAAATCGGAACTAGACTTACTTGTAGCAATCTTTTACAAGATTTTACTTCACGTCTATTATGTTCACTGACTGATGCATTTATATGAGGATCCCAAAGTACGTTACAAACATTAATGAATTAGGAGTCAAAATGTACTCAAGGTAGGTGTGCTCACAAACATAGGAATAGAACCCAGCTTTGTGCACTCCCAATCCTGTACTTAAACCACCAGACATGGCTCCCTAAAGTAGTCATAATCAATTTGTCTTATGGATGTTAGCCCACTAAAATGTCAGTGTCACCATTAGTGAATAATTATTCTGACTGGTGCTGCAGAGAAATCAGACTTCCAGAAAAGGCCAGCATTAGAATTAAATGCACTATGAAAAGTCAGCACAAAAGGACTATCTGGCAGGTTTGCAGTAGATCATCTAATTAAAGCTTTGCACTCCTTTATGAGGCTACTGAATCTCAACAGAGAGAGGGAGAGAGAGAGAGAGAATGAATATGTCAGATTGCTCCCTCCCAAAACAGAATCAGTGACCAACTATAAACAGAAATCAGAAGACACAAGGCACACCTGAAACCCACTAAGAACAACTTTAACCAGCAGAATATAGGAAAGTGAGACCAACACACCACATTTTGCTTCAGTGGGATAGGAAAGGTCAAGTATGAGAGACATACTTCTCCAAACTGACTGTCATGGTAAGATCTCCCATTAAAAAGCAGAGAAGAAAAAAGAAGCATAATTCTAGAAGTAAGAGATCACAGAAATAGTTTCAGAATGCGACAACCTGCCAATGAAATAGAAGTGAATAATCATGCTAAATAAACCATTATTTCTGCCAAGCATATCCTAGATAAAGGTGTGTTAAACTCCCTGCACAAACACAGGATCTGGCCCCAAGACACCTTCATATTCTGCAGAATGCAAAACTTTCATTTAAAAAAAGAACTGAGCCCTTCTAGTTGCAAAAGTAGCCTTTTGTACAGAAACTAATGTAGCTCGGTAGACAAAAAACAGTTCTAAGAGGAATGAAACGTCCCATTTATCCTAGTGGCACATTAAATTATCAGTAGTCTCAGACTTAACAGCCAGAGCTTATAAAAAAATGTAGACAAACCATCTAGCATGCAAAATGTGAGTGCAGCTGCATGCCTAATTTGCTTTGCAATTATTCTACAATTGTCCAAATAAACCAAGGACAGAGATAGTCCTGGTGCTACAAATTCCCTGCATAATTTCTTTCCCTTTTCCATGAAGTTATGACACTATAGGTTTAATTTGGGATCACTTAGTATTGATTTATATTGTCATCAGAAAATTAAATGTAACAAAAAGAGATGTTAAAATTTCACTCACCTCTCCATAGGTCTGAACTTCTCATTTTAGTTAAGAAAAAATACCTGAAGTTATTCACACACACACACACACACAAAAGATTAAATTTGTTATAATATTTGTACTATTCAAAAACATCTGTTGCCTTGAAGTTTGTATCAGCTGTAAAATGTGCTCTTAGCTAGAGTTTTCCATAGGAAGTCTAAGCCCAGAAGAAATGTCAATATTTAGGCTCCTATGCCAAAATTGATAGTATATGGACGGGCTACTGCAGTCATGCGCTTGCACAGCTGCAGGAGTAGAACCATAGTTTGGCGATTTTTTCACTATAACACACGTCTTTAATTACGCTTACGTTATTGAATCACACCTTTGATATCCCAAGCAGTAGGTATTTTATCACCGAAATTCAGTTACCTGTGAAATGGGTTGTGGCAGCTGTTTGGGAGTACAAGTGAAGATTAATATCCAGTTGAAGGCAACAGGAAGAATTTAGAAAAAACAAAATATCAGCGTAAGAATAATGCAAGAACACCAAACGCTGATGCACAAAGTACGATGGGACAAGTGCTGGGTGCCATTTTGTAGTCTTTTTTTTCTTTGTTAGCAAAAATTGTAGATTTGGCAAAACTGAAGTGTTTTGTGAAGTCCTGTCAGTTTTGCCCAATTGTTTTGGCAAAAACACTCTCCACAAACTTTTTGGAAAAGGTATCAACTGTTCATTTTGATGTTTTCAAAATGAAACATTTCAATCTTTTTAATCAAAGTGACTTCATTCTGAAATAGTCTTCTATTAAAAAAAATTAAAATGTTAAAAGCTTAAAATCTTAACAAAACATTTGTTTTACTAAAAATGAATTTTTTCAATTTTTATATTTCTCAAACATTTAAAATAAATGATTTTCTTTGATTTTCCAGAATAGATTCATAGATTCTAGGGTCAGAAGGGACCAATGTGATCATCTAGTCCGACCCCATGCACAAAGCAGGCCACAGAACCCTACCCATTGTCAGCAAATGGAAGAGAAAGTAACTCATATTCCAGTAACTGAGGTTCTTCGAGATATGTGTCCCTGTGGGTGCTCCACTGTAGGTGACAGTGCGTCCCAGTGCCATTGATCGGAGATTTTCGGTAGCAGTGACTGGTCAGGACGCATGCACTCAGTTGGTATCTCCTGTCTCGTTGGAATCTTCCTGAGTGCATGCGTCCCACACCCTCCTCAGTTCCTTCTCTACCGTGGAGAAATCTCCAAAGTAGAGGGGAGGAGGGTGGGGAGTGGAGCACCCACAGGGACACACATCTCTAAGAACCTCAGTTACTGCAAGGTGAGTAACTTTCTCTTCTTCTTCGAATGCTGTCCCTGTGGCTGCTCCACTGTAGGTGAACGTAAAGCAGTACCCACTATGGCTGGTGGGATTTTGGAGTTGTGTGAGGAACAAAGGTAGAAAGTACCATATGGCCGACTGTGGTGTCTGCTGTAGTATCCCATGCGATAGCATAATGTTTGGCAAATGTGTGGTCAAATGTCCACATAGCCACCTTGCATACGTCTGTAACAGGTACGCTGTGGAGGAAGGCAATGGATGTTGACATTGCTCTAGTAAAATGAGTCCTAACACCCTCTGGTGGTTGAATATTCTGGTCTGATAGCAAAATCTGATGCAGGTGGAGATCTACTTGGAGAGTCTTTGTTTAGAGATAGCATCACCCTTTGATCTCTTGGTAGTAGAAACAAAAGCCATGGGGATTCACAAAATGGTTCAGTTCTGTCAAGATAGAATGCACGAGCCCGTCGGACATCGAGGGTATGTGATGCAGCTTCCTGTGGAGTCATGTGAGGGTTGGGATGGAATACACATAAGTGTATTGACCGGTTAAGGTGGAAGGTAGACACCACCTTGGAGAGGAATTTGGGCCAGGTTTGCATGGTAAGCTTGTGTTTAGAGAAAATGGTGTAGGGAGGGTAGGCCATCAGGGCGCTTATTTCACCAACTCTTCTTGTTGACGTTATGGCAACCAAGAAAGCCACTTTCCTGGACATGTGGAGCAGGGATGAAGTGGCCAGGGGCTCGAAAAGAGGTTTCATAAGAGCGCAGAGAACGAGGTTGAGACTCCAGGAGGCTACTTGTGAATAAATCTCAGGGTAGAGAATTTGCAGGCCAGTGAAGAAGTGTTTCATGGTGGGGCATGTGAAAGTGAATAGCCATCCAGAGGGTCATGGAAGGTGGTAAAGGCCGCAAGAAGTACTGTGATAAAACCAAGTGAAAACATGTCCTGTTTTAGTTTGAAAAGATGGTCTAAGATGTTGGGGAAGGTTGCAGTCTGGGGTATTAAGCATCTGTGGAAGCATCAGATGGAGAAGCATTTCCACTTTTGCAGGTAAGTCTTAGGAGTGGAGTCCCTTCTACAGTGCAGGAGGACATGTCGGACCTGTTCTGAGCAGGCTAATTTGTGGGACTGAAACCTTGAAAGAACAACATCATCAGATGGAGTTTCCAGAGCTGCAGATGAAGAAGCCGACCGTAGTTCTGGGAGAAGAGATGCGGTCTGTCGGGGAGAGTACGGGGAGGATGGATGGACATGCGTAGCAGGTAAGGATACCATGTCTGCCTGGGCCAAGCTGGGGCAAAAAGTATGACCTGGGCCTTGTCCTCTGTGATGTTGCGTAGAACCCTGTGTATGAGTGGAATCAGTGGAAAAGCAGATGAAAGAGTTGTTCCAAGGAATGAGGTGTGTTTCCGAGTCCTGTTCTGGAGCAAAATAGATGGCATTTGCAGTTTGAGGAGCGGCAAATAGGTCTATCAATGGAGTGCCCCAGTGGGAGGACAGCTGTTGGGGTATTGATGGATGTAATTCCCATTCGTGTTTCTCGGAGAACTGTCTGCTGAGTGTGTCGGCAGTAGTGTTGTGATACGTGGGCAGGTAGGAAGAGGTGACTTTTATGTGATGATGTAGGCACCAATTCCATAGTTTAATGGCAGTTGTGCATAGGGAGTGAGATTGTGCTCCTCCCTGCCTGACAGCTCGGAGTTCTTGGAGATTGATGTGCGGACGCGTCTCTAATAGGGACCAGAGGCCCTGTGCCTTGTGGTTGCCTAAGTGCACTCCGCAATTTATCTGGGAAGCGACCACGGTTAACATGAATACTGGAGAGTGTGGATGGAAGGGAACGTCCGTGCATAGGTTCTCTGGTTTTGTCTACCAATGTAGGGAGGCCAATATGTTCGGTGGCGGAGTTAGTGTGATGCAGAAAACTATGTCTGCTGGGTTTGATGAATGTATATATGGAAATAGGCATCTTGTAGGGTGAGAGCTGTGAACCAGTCCCCTTGTGCAGTGTGGGTATTGTTGCGCCCAGTGTGACCATCCTGAATTTTTGCACCTGTACAAGCATGTTCAGTTGGCATAGATCCAGTGTAGGTCTCCACCCCCCGCCTTTCTTCTGGGAGTAGAATCCTTTTCCCCGATGTTGCATCAGCACGTTTGACTGCATCTAGGTGGAGAAGATGAGCCACCTCCACGCAGAGAAGGTGCTCGTGAGAGGGGTCCCTAAGAGGGACAGAGAAGGAGAAAGGATAGGCAGGGAAAATAGGAAAGGGATGGAGTAACCTGACTGAGCTATTTGCAGGACCCAATGGTCCTGCGTGATCTGTTGCCGGACATGGTGGAAAGTCTGGAGGCGGTAGCCAAATGGGCAAATAGACAGTGGAGTCAAGGGGTGGTTGCACGTACCCCCGACCAGCACTTCAAAATTGTTTGTTACCCAATGGTGGGAAGTAGTTGGTTGTGCCTGGGTTAGCCTGCATCTAAGAGGTCTGTTGCGGTTTTTACCAGTGTCATACGGTGTAGACTGGGGTTGGTGATATTGTTCTGTGCTGGGCGTTTGGTAAGGTTGATACCTGACCCTCCCCAGGAGACAAGGGTAAGTGTCCAATGTGCAGAAAGTGGCTCTAGAGTCTTTCATAGTGTGAAAGATTTCATATTGGGTTGGTTTGTTTGTGTGTTTGTGGGAAAAGAGGTTATCTTTGTGAAAGGAGAGACTCTCCACTTTGGACTGCAAATCTTTGGGGATATCAGATGCTGAGAGCCAAGAAGACCAGCACATCACCACTGCAGTGGTGTGGGCTGCTGGATCAGACACATCCAAGGATGGTTATAGTGCCATGCTAGAAACCAACTGAACTTCAACGAGGACTAACTGGAAGTCTGCTCTCCTGTCCTTCGGTATATGGGAGGCAAATCAAAGAGCTTGTTGTAGTTGTCATGGTCATAGCTTGCAAGGAGAGTAGAATAAATTTGCAATTCTAAATTGCAAAGTAGAAGAGTATAAACCTTGCGGTCAGGACATCAAGATGTTTGAGGTCCTTGTCCTGCAGAGTGGGCCAGTAGAGTAGCTGCTTTGTTCTGTGTGTTGCTGCATCAACCACAATAGAATTGGGTTGTGGGTGGGAAAATAAGAAATCAATGTCCCTCGCAGGCATGTAGTATTTATGTTGAGCTTTCTTGCATGTTGGTGAATGGAGGAGGAGTCTGCGAGAATGTACCAGCTGGTTCTAGGAAAGCTTTTTCTATGGGCAGTGCTATCTTTGAAGGTGCAGAGGGTTGGAGGATTTTGAGAAACTTATGTTGTGTCTCCTGGACTTCCTCCAAAGGGATGTCCTGAGTTCGTGAAATTGCATAAAGCCGTCCATGTTTTGTGGAGATGGAGGCATAAGGGAGACTTCTGCTGCTGATGGCGAGGCAGGAGCCAGTAAAACGGGGAAGGAGTCAAAGCCCACGTCTTCAGGAGGGGTTTCAGGAGCTCTAGATGTTGATAGAGCTGGGGATATAGGTATAGGATGAGCTTGCGGTCTGATAGAAGGAGCGCAAGGAGAAGCAGTGGCAGGAGCCGACCACGGGTACCACTGAGGTCAGGGCATCGGGTAGGAAAAAAAAATGGATCCTGGCCACTGGGGGACAAAATAGGGAAACTGAGGCTGATTCTTATGATGCCCCATGTCTTGGGGTATATATGGCTCCGGTGGAGGGGGAGACTCAGGCAGGGAGAACCCTGCCTGCTGCTGTGTGCCGTTCTCACTATCAGTGAAAGCATCCAGGTCATGTGAGGAGAGCTGCTGTTCAAACAATGAGCGCTCCCTGTCCCGGAGCAGAGAGTCAGGCTCAGCGGCCACAGAAATATCCTTCTGATGCAGGAATTGTTGCTGCTCCATAGGCTGGTGTGCTGCAGAGCATGAAGTCTGAGCAGCAGCCCGGAATGATTTTAGTTTCACTTTGGCAGAGCCGAGAGCTGTTTGTGAGAGCCTGGCAGAGGGTCTGAATCTGCTGGGGGTAGCAGGCAGGCTCGGTGCCGGAGGTGGAACTCATTGTTGGCACCAGGTCCATTGTCGGTGCCGAGGAAACCGGTGCCGAGGAGAGCTTCCCGCTGCGGGAAGTCGGGTCCCTGCTTTAGAGCCCGGTGAGAGTTGCTTGTAAAGTGCAGGGGCAGTTAGAGTTGCTTGCTCTCGTCGCTGACAGCATCAAGGGTAAAGGCTCTGCAGGAGATCAATTACCCTCGAAAAGCAGCAAAGAATCCTGTGGCACCTTATAGACCAACAGACATTTTGGAGCATGAGCTTTCGTGGGTGAATACCCACTGACGAAGCATCTGAAGAAGTGGGTATTCACCCACGAAAGCTCATGCTCCAAAACGTCTGTTAGTCTATAAGGTGCCACAGGATTCTTTGCTGCTTTTACAGATCCAGACTAACACGGCTACCCCTCTGATACTTAATTACCCTCGAGTGTCTCTGAGAGGAGACATTAGGGCTTCCTGCCTCTTCACGTGAGAGGGTGAAGCCGGGCTCCGCGTCGGTTCTGCCTTGGCAGGGGAGCATGAGGGAGCAGGTTTACTCAGGGCTGTCCTTAGCCATAGGCAGCCGCCTAGGGTACTAAAAGGTCTGGGGGCACCGCTCTGCAGGGAGCCCAGACAGAGGGGAAGCAGTGGAGAATGTAAGAGCAGGGCTGCTGGGTCCTAGAGAGAGCCGAATGCAGCACAGTCTGAGGGAGGAGATTGGCTGCTGGGAAGTCTCTGGGAAAGGGTAGGGGAAGGAACTCACCTGCAGGGGTGGCAGCTTATAGGGGCTCAAGGTGCTCAAGCACCAGGAATATTCAAGGCTGGGCCATGTGCTCCACCAATATTTGGAGCTGGGTTTCTCCTCTGCCCCCACCTCGGAACTTCCCTGGCTGAAAGAAAACAGCCAGTGCCTCTCTCCTTTGTTTGGGCTGCTTTTGCCTAAGGCTATAGAGATCATTGGGAGGCAGCCTCTTGGAGCACTGGGGGAGGGGAAGAGGAAGAGAGGAGGGGGAAGGAGGCACACACATGCTTGGGAGCTCTCTCCCCCGCCCCCCCGGCACTTAGTGGCAGCAGCAGGGATGGGGAGACCACACATGATGGCAACCCCCCTGCCCTGGTACCCATCATAGGGGAGACGAGTGGGCTTTCTGGACCTGAGAGAGTCACTAGGAGCATGTGCAGTGACTGTGGTGCAGAGTGAGTGTGCTGCGGGTGGGGGGCAGGAGAGAGAGGAGGGGTCCCTTCCCTGGAGCTTGCTTCTGCCAGTAATGGGGGGGGAGAGTCCTCTCTGGCCCCAGCCCTGGGCAGCCTGTCTGCATCCCAAGTTCCTTATCCCGAGCCCTGCTCCACCCCAGAGCCTGCGCCCCCAGCACCCCAACCCTGAGCACTCTGCTGCAGTGTGAACCCCTCATCCCTAGCCTCATCCCAGAGCCCTCACTTGAGGGGAAAAACATGCAACTTAAATTTGGTGGTCAGTTTGGAGTATCATTGTGTTTAGCACAATACTTGATTATTTTACACCCTTTAAAGTATACAGGTGTTACAAAGTGGGAATGTTCTTAATGTTTTCTCTGAATACTGTGTGGGTGCCTCAGTTTCCCTTATGCATTTCTCAAGGATCTAGATGGTGGGATAAGGATGTGTGACTGTTGTAGAGCCCTAGAGTGCCAGTGTGATGCCGTTTGCACAGAGAATGGCTGAAACCCTGTCTCCGGGCAACCGATGGCCTGGGTCGCTCTCCTGCAAGGTGCCAACTGAAGGTGTTGGAGAACAAAGAGATCAGGTGGCCTCCTAATGCCTGGAAATGAGACAAAAGCCAGAGGAGAGAGTGTCAGTGCCTGTTTGGACTTCCGGGAAATGCATGGTGTGGAAGAGGATGCTGGGATGCTTTGGAACTACTCCATACAAAGCCAGTCAGGACTCTGGGGGAGCCTCCTCTCTCTGAGCATACTGTCTCCAGAGCAAGATGCTTACACCTTCCTGGGTCTGACCTCAGAGCATTCAGCATGCCCTTCCACACTGTGCACTTTCCGCAGCAAGTCTGTCCAGGCAGGTCCTGGGGCAACCAGAGGTCCCTGCATCCCAACTCTGCAGTCAGACGTGACTGTCAGCCAGCCAGTAAAACAGAAGGTTTATTAGATGACAGGATCACAGTCTAAAACAAAGCTTGTAGGTACAGAAAACAGGACCCCTCAGTCAGGTCCATCTTGGAGGGTGGGGAGCCTAGACCCAAGTTCTGGGCCTCTCCCCATTTCCCCAGCCAGCTCCAAACTGACACTCCCTCCTCTAGCCTTTGTGTCTCTTCTGGATCTCTTCTGATCTCTTTGTCCCCAGCACCTTCAATTGGCACCTTGCAGGGGAAACTGAGGCACCCACACAGTATTCAGAGAAAACATTTAGAACATTCCCACTTTTTCACAAGTGCAACAAAATATAATACTGTATATTGAAGCAGGCAAGTGCTGCTTCTGAGTTTACACTTTTAATTGACCCTTGTAATCTTGTGGTGCCAACTCATTGTAGCTTCATTTTATATCGGCTTACAGGGCGACAGTGGGAGGGAGGGGGGCGGGCACCACCATTTTGGGCACCACCAAAAATTATACAAACTTGCTGCCTATGCTCACCTGTGAGTGTGACTCTTTCCCCGGGCATGAGGGCTGTCAGGGCTGTGTTGGGTGAGGTGCTGGCGGGGGAGGTGAGGCTGTCTGCCTACCTGCTGAGGAATGACAGTGAAAGTGACTCACTTCCTTGCAGGCAGCCAGGATTGGAATGGTCACACATGGCTGGGCTGGGGATAGCCAGATGTGTGAAAAATCAGGACAGGGGGTTGCGGTAGTGTGAGCAGATGTCCCACTTTTATAGAGACAGTTCCATATGTTGGGTCTTTTTCTTATATAGGCTCCTATTGCACCCCACCTCCCATCCTGATTTTTCATACTTGCGGTCTGGTCACCCTAGGTGGGGGTAATTGGTGCCTATATAAGACAAAGCCCCAAATATCGAGACTGGCCCTATAAAATCAGGACATCTGGATCAGGTCACCCTAGCTGGGGAGTGCATCTCTCCCCTGGGCTGGCAGTGATCCATCTCATCTGGGGGGAGCTGCAAAGGGCAGGATGAGCTGCTGTGGCTTCATGGGTGCCCCGTCCCTGAGATCAGATGCTGTGCTAACTTCACCATGGTCCGTTGAGCTGGCGGTGGTGCCCATTGGTGTGTGATCAGACCTGAGGATTTGCTGCTGCTGTTGCCGCTCTGCACCCCAAGATGTGGATTTTGGGGTCCTGCAGTTTTTCACCTCTCCTCTTCTACTGCAGCTGTTGAACCAGCAGGCTGGGGGGGTGAGCCAAGCATGAAAGCAGTACTGTGTTGCCATTTTGATTGTCATTGAGCAAATTTTTTTGCTAAAAATGCTTGCTAAGAATCCTGAATTCAATTTCAATATATTTTTTAAAAAAAAAAATCAATATCTTAGCCAAAAACAGAAAATTAAGTTGTTGACAATGGAATGGGGAAGGGAGTGGGCCAGTTTTCATCAGAGAAACAAAAAATGTTGACTGACTTTCCTACAGCCTGTTACTGCTAAATAGAGCCCTCCAACAACTGTAATATGCTCATCTCCTTACTAATGTATAGAGCAGGGGTAGGCAACCTACGGCACATGTGCCAAAGGTGGCACATGAGCTGATTTTTGATGACACACAGTGGTGGGCTGAATGGCTCAGCCTGCCGCTGCTCTGGGATTCCGGCTGCTGCCCCATTGCCACTCAGGGTCCCAGCTGCCAGCCCCACTCAGCACCCACTGCTGGCCTGGAGACCCCCAAGGAACCCCAGGCTGGCAGCAGGCTTAGCAGGCCGGCGGCTGAGACACCAGCTGAGCCACTCAACCCGCTGTCGGCCTGGGGTTCTATTCACTCAGCTGGCAGCAGGCTGAGTGAGACTAAGTTCAACGAAATAGGAAAACAAGAGCAACTAATGACAAAGTGCAAGAACCTAGAACAGTGGTCACCAACCTTTTTCGTCTGGCGTGTGCCAGACGAAGGACCGTGGTGGTGGATGAGCATCCGCAGAAATGCTGCCTAAATTCAACGGCAAGCAGTGTCATCCAGAGGCATTGGCGCCAAAATGCCACCGAATTTCGGTGACATTTCTGCAGATGCTCGTCCTCCAGCCAGTATGTGGGTGCACTGAGAAGCCCCTGTGGGCGCCATGGCACCCGCGGGCACCACATTGTGGATCCCTGACCTACAGAGCCTCCTGAAGCATGGTGATCATTTTGATTTAAATGGACTTGAACTGTACGAAGAACTGAGTTGTTGCCACATGCAAAATCAGTGATGGACATTGTACAGTTTATTCATACCAGCAAACTTGCCACTCATATTCTACTGACAATTCCTGTAACAGTAGCATCAGGAGAATAGAGTTTCTCAAAACTAAAGCTCATTAAAAACTATCTGCACTCTACAATGAGTCAGGAACCTGGACTGGTCTTGCTATTCTTACAATCGAACAAGACATCACTTTGTCTTTGTCATACGATGACATTATTACTGATTTTGCAGCCAAAAAAGCCAGAAAGACTGCTATAATTAAAAACTAATCCTTGTTTCAATACCTCTTCATATAAATTTCCAATAAAATGTTGACAAATTTAAAAAAAATATATTATTTGCATCATTGTCAAATCAGAATTTTTTCTATAGTGCGACTTTTTAGTGTTAGTTCATCAGTATTACAGAGTGCTTAATTAAGTTAAACTGGTTTTAGTAACATGCCTGTGGCAAGTTTTCCAATACTGTAAGCTTAGGTTTGTGTTGCTAAGAGCAAGACAGGCACAGGGGCACCAGTTTAATAATCCCGCCTAGGGCACCATAAATCCTAAGGACGGCCCTGGGTTTACTGCTCTGCTCCACAGGCAGCTGCAGAGCTTCTTGCCTCTGCTCCAGAGAGGGTGAAGCCATGCTCCCGGTCATTCGGACCTGGCCGGGGAGCGTGAGGGAGAGGGTTTGCCATTACCTGTCTCCAGAGGCGGCTGCAGGGATTTCTGCATGAGAAACAGTTTCAGCGGCAGGTTCCTATCAGGACGAGCCCTGGTTTTGAGGCTCGTGCAGTGGACACACTTGGCAGGGACGTGTCTTGCCAAGGCACTTCACACAGTGGGAGTGCCCATTGGACATTGGCATAAAGTCCTGACAGGAAGCACATTCCTTGAATCCTGAAGCCTCTGGCATTATTGAACTAGTAATGCCAGGGGAGAGTGTCTTACTGGGAGACAAACCTGAGGAAATTTTTTTCTTTTTTTAATCTAAGTAACTGTTCTAAAGAAAGGGAAACAACTAGGATATTACTAACTAACTATTTCTATGTAATTGTTTCATTCAAAAACCAGGGAAGAGGATCAGCACTGCTCCGAATCCCATCTTCGGCCAAGGATGGTTGAGAAGGAACTGGGGAGGGTGCGGGACGCACGCGCTCAGGAAGATTCCAACGAGACGGGAGATACCGAGTGTGTGCGTCCCAACCAGGTACTGCTACCAAAAATCTCCGATCAACGGTGCCGGGACGCACTGTCACCTACAGTGGAGCACCCACAGGGACAGCACTCGAAGATCCATCAGTTATCTGTAGAGTTTTACATGGGATCTCCAATGACTACAAATAGTCATGATTCATTTATATTTATCCAATGAGACTTCCTTTTGGTACCTGGGTACTAGGATACTAAGTCGCTGTTTTCTGATTAAAATAACATATGGGCTGTTGTTCCAGTATGTAGAAAAGTGTTAGGAGTGGGACTGAAGATTTGGTCCTCACCACATGGGACAGCTTGAAGGAAATGTGTAGGTGAAAAGCCTTAGTGAGTAGAGATTGTTCCACAAGGTGGGTTGTAAATAAGCCAGTTGTTAGCCCTCTAGGAGGAGCCAATCCAAGGTATGATTTATTACTGTAGTGTAGGTCAGGGGTCAGCAACCTTTGGCACACGGCTCACCAGGGTAAGCACCCCGGCGGGCCGGACCAGCTTGTTTACCTGCTGTGTCTGCAGGTTCGGCCGATCGCAGCTCCCACTGGCCGCAGTTCAGCGCTCGAGGCCAATGAGGGCTCTGGGAAGTGGTGTGGGCCAAGGTTGCCAACCCTTGCTGTAGGTCCTTGGTATTTACCAATTTATTTAAGTATCACAGGGGTAGCCGTGTTAGTCTGTATTCACAAAAACAATGAGGAGTCTGGTGGCAGTTCATCTTTAAGGTGCCATCAGACTCCTCATTGTTTCCAATTTATTTAGTGAAACTCCTGGTCTTTTTCAAAACTCATATGTATTTTTTTTTTTACAAATTTTCACCCAAATTTTGGCTTTTTCAGGATCTGAGAATTTTTTGGACAGGCAGAGTGCCAGGTCCTGGCAGCCAAGACTACCTGACCACAGCAGTGACAGGCCTGCAGGGAGTGGAGAGCTGCACCCTATATGTACTGGACTCTGGCCGAACAGAGACACCTCCTGATCCCAGCCATTCAGCGCAGCCCCAGAGCACAGAGGGCCGTCTGCTTCCCCTGCTGGACAGAGCATGTGCAGGAGAAGCAGATGAGGCTGTGCTGAAGGGCCAGGCTCAGGAAGAGGCTCCTCTGGCAGGGCAGCTGGTACTTGCAGAGTTTAGCCTTCCTTTCCTCTCCTGATCCCAGGGATTTAGCACAGCCCTGTTCACTTCCTCTGTGCAGCGCGGGAGTCCGAAAGGCAGGAGGCAGGGTTCTGGCAGCCAAAACTGCCCAATGATGCAAGGACCAGGAGGCTTCCTCAACTGTGACACTGCTAGCACCTCACACCCTCATGAATATAGCTCCCCACCTCTCCCTGGTTTTGGTTTTTACCTATTTTTACAATTTTTTAAAATTTGTGAACACTGAAATTCTCAGGAAATCAAAAAGAAAATAATAAAAAATGGAAGCCCATTCGTATCGGGTTTACAGACCTATTAGATCCTCCAAGTCCATCTCCCTGCCAATGCTGGTTTGGAAAAAAGGATCCTGGACTAACCAAAGCAGAAGGTAGTATGGGAAGCCCTCTGAGGGACACAAAAGAGCATGCAAGTTGGGGGGTGGGGAAGAAGGGGTGGTGCAGAAGAGAATTGCAGTGGAGCTAGCATGAGCTACTCTTCACCAATAGAAACCAGCAACAGAAAGCAGTGAGAGTAGTTAATGCACACTTGTGGGGACCAATGGCATCAGCAGACAACTTGCACTATATGGTGGTTGCACCAAAGTATGAGGCAGCTTCCCATGGCAGGCTAAGGACAGTGCAAAGAAGTGCTAGCTTGGCTGAATAAGGTGGGGTCTGATCTGAAGGCCCTTGGAGGAAAATCTGAACCAGGTTTGGAGGGAAACTCTGTGCAAGCTCTACTACAGGCCAGTGGCTTCCAGAGAGTCTCACTCACTAAGTAGGTATATTGTTGTAAACTTATTTAAGTCTAACTTTCATTCATTACAAATATTATGCACAACTGCTACCAGGTAATTAGCTGACATGAACAAGAGGAAGAGACTCAAACCTCTGGACAGCTATGAATGAGGCACAAAGGAAGGATAGACCTGAATTCTAAATAAATAAAACAAATAAATAAAATAATGTACATAGTAGTTTGCAACAGAAAAAGCAACATCCTGCCTCCTGGGGAAAGAAATAGCAGGCTTTGTTTGCCCCATTTGATTTACTTCTGAGTGAGCTTTCAATTGTGTTTACTCATCAGCTCTTTAAAAAAATGTATCAATCTGCTAAATTATGATCAGACTTTTAGGTAGAGGTCAAGACAGGGTTAGTTAACTAAAGTAATTGACACTAATATTATAATCATCTTTAGTAAGGGAATTGCAGGTGTTGCATATCTAGGTATTTCTCTTATCCTGTGATTAACACTACGGAGCAACAAGGTAATCCAAGTTCATTCCAAAGTTCAGCAAAACTTTTTCTAAAAATAAATAAGATTTTAAAAGTATTTAATGTCAACACCTAAATCATTTATTTTGATACTTGCAACTTTTTTTCCCTTACATATGATACATTCCAAATTTTACAAGTAGTCCATAGATATTAAAGTTGTAGCCGATTTATTACAGGTATTTCTTCCCTGAAACCAAAATCATGTTATATAAATATTTCTGCGGTGAACATAAATACATGCAAAACAAATCAGAAAAGAAAACAGTTTAAGTAAGAATGACTAAATTTACAGAACACAGGATAAATTGTGTACTTTGCTATTTTTTGCAGCCATAATTCCATTAATCCATTCAACTCTCTGCGTCTCAGAAAAATGAGAAAAATGCCTTCGATCAATGTTTTGATTTACCCAGAAAATCTGTCAGTGTAATGAACTGTGGCAGATACCATTTTGTTATTTCTGAAATAGCTATGCCCATGATAAAACTGATTTTTTTCAAAGCAATTTTAACCAAGTTCCTTAGACAGGTGGAATAAAGCAGAAGCAGCAAGCCTTTCAGTAAAAGGAATACTGTTGCAGAAGAAAAAAATTTTATGACATGCACAGCAAGAAGTTGTTATATAACTAAGGAGAGGAAGGGTAGACTGATGGAACTTTAATGCTGATTTTCTTTCTGCAGATTTTGCAGCTTTCTTATAAAAAAGAGTGAGGTGTATATAGGAAGATCAAAGAGCCACTAGAGACAAAAATGTCACATCTAATACCGGCCTTAAGAAATAGGAGTTGATAATTGTTCAGTTTCTCTATTTTGTATTGTCTACATCTTAACTCAAGACTATTTCCAAGCCTGTGGAGAATTGTCCTGTACACTGTAACAAATACAGAATTATTCTGAAACATTAAATCTGTAAAAATGCAAACAATCCAATCAAGCCTATTGTAAATAAAGACAGCAGCCACTGAAAGGATGCTTGTCTGGGCTGAAGAGGAAATCAAACGCAAGCCTTAGTAAAAGAATCACTTTGATTATTAAAACTCAGGACTAGGTAAATAAATTGTTTTAATAACTTACCAAAAACTTAGAAAATCCATAGCCTTAATGCCTTCAATCAGAAAGCATGTCATTTAGAGATTTCTTGTGGGGGGGTCTAACATTGCATTTACTACATACAACTATGCCTTCAGGCACCCACATACCAAGTGCAAAATCTGTGCATATATAGAATATATTTATAAAATATACTATAGACAAACATCTTTACAGAGCTTTAGTCAAATGTCTACTATGTCAAAAAATAAATGTACTTGATGGTACAACTGAAAGAAAATGAACAGGAGCAAACAAATGCTCTATGACTTCATATACAGAGAAAATGGTTCATTTTTGTCTGAGGGTTTCTATTTGAAGATGTGAAATTAGTAAACTGCAACAAGATGTAGGTGGGATTTGCACCTTCAAAGATGGAAGTCAAAAATGAAGAAAAATATGACTTTTAATGTATTGCCATTGCCTTAAGACATCTTCTAAAAGAATGTCAACCCTTTAAATTTGGGAAAACGATCACATTATGAAAAATGAAAGGGCTTCCCCGCTATATTCAAATTGCAAACCACACAATATGTGAAAGGAGTGCAATGCTCCAGAAAAAGCTTTAAATTGAATTGTTTTACTTGTAAACTAGTGTTAGTTTTTTTAGTAAAAAGAAAATCAACTGGAAGGCAAAAAAATCTGTAAGAATATGAATTAAAAAATAAATTTTAGATACACCGAGTTTAAGAGTTATCCACTGATGCAGACAGATACATCCATTTGCTACATTATTTTCATCCTTACTTTATTCCATTGCATGTACACAGTTTAAGTATTAAAACATAGAATAATAAATAAAGTAAACCGGCTCAGATTATTAGCAAAGGGCAAAACACAATCCATAATTGTGCTTAATCTAGTCTCCATTTCAGCAGGTTTTTTCCCCCCTCTTGCAGTTCATTAGAAAAATCAGAGTCAGATTTCCAAGAAGAGTCATTCTTTTGTCCCAGAAACTTAAGTTCATTTGCCCAGGTTCTATACCCCAAGAGGTTTCATGTGAAGGAAGCACAGTGCAAATAATACTACTAGTAAAACCTGCTTACATAGAAAAAAGTTTACATGGTTATTGTAACCAAGAACTTTACAAAATAAATTGGAAAACAATGGTTAAATAGAAGGACTGGAATCGTCTCTTTATTTTCCTCAATTTTTTTTCCCCAATCCCTCTTTTGTTTGAAAAATTTACTGGGTTACAAAAATCATCATAAATAAAGTTCCAGTCTTCAGATGATAACCAATTATAAATGCTGCCAATCAATGCCAACTAGTGTTTGATTTGCTTCTTGTGCGTGTCCAATTTCTTCTGTGATACTGTGCTGTTGCCAGAGTTTTTGAATCTTTTTAAACCGTTCTTTGCACAAGTGTAAGGGATTCCCACGCCTGAAAAAGATTACATTTATTAGGAAACTTACAACTGTGAAGTGTTATAGAGCACTTACACAAAACACTTACATGATCTTTTAACGTTACTGTATGTATAATAATACTTTCAAGGCAATTTTTGCGAGAGTTGATGCCAAAGTAACTTGATCCTGCAGTATTTCGTCTGACCCTCTACAGATACAAAATTTTCATCTTGTGCAATGAGCATCATTAAAAATGACAGCCCTTTACATTTGTGTAGATACATGTCATCTCTTCAAGATGAGAAGAGATATTAACTTAGTTTTGGGCCCTATGCTCCCCCACAGTAGGAGGCATATTGGAGAAAAAAAATATATCTATAAAAGCAGAAGAAATTAAGGTGAGACAATCATGGCATGTGTCTCAACCCCACTATATTTGAGCTATCTGGTTATAGGTGATGTATGTATTATGGCAAACCTGGAGAAAACTGCTTAGGGAAGGCATGTTCCCCTCTGAAGCCAGTGGAAATACAGGATCAAATTGTCAGGAGCAATGAGGCCACTATATGGTTAAATAACACCAGTGGTATAGCACAAGCTTCATTTATCTGACCCCAGTAAAAATGGCCTTGCAGGAGTGTACCAGGCAATGCATGGGCAAATACACTATTTTCCTCACCTCCTGCAAGCATTGTGGACAAAAGGTGACACTGATACAGAAGGGGATGGGGGAACCCACCCTCATGACACACAAAACTTGGCCTGTTTTAGTTCCCTGTGACTGTTAAATGCTGGCATAAGTTACAAGCAGCCCCTGGGCTGGGGGAACAGCAAGTACAAAGCAGCACTAGGATTAGGGCAATGTAAAGGTGAGCTTTAAACAATCTTTGTATGTCACCACCAGCTTACATTTTATGATTCTGACCATTTGCAAGGATCTGGTTCCATTATCTACAAAGCCAGTAATAGTAAATGCTAGTGAACGCCAACCTACCCCCTCCCCCTAAGATTACAGACTTCAGCACAGAAACCAGCATGCAGATCTACTTTAAGTCAACTTGTGACAGGAGGTTTTCATCTGATATAGACATATATACATAATTAACTATATTTAATAAACAAATTGTGCATAAAAAGTAAGATATATATTTGTCAGTAGTATTGTCTATGGAACCTCAGAGATGCTGAGACATTAGTCAAGATTTTACCCTTCAGGAAACCTCTTTATATGAGGCAAATTATTTCTCATCAGATGTTTCTAACGAAGTAAATTTTTTTTTTAAATAATGTTGGTTTCAGACATTACCACTACACACAACTATATTATTGCCCAACTTTAGCAGCTTAGTTTTAACTTATTTAATATATAACTAATCTTATTATATGAACCAACTGCTTTTGAGGGTAAAAAAGTGTTTCAATGAATATTTTAAAACGTTTTAGAAAATGTACCTGAGTCCCTGGTCCGTTTCTCCATAGTCATCAAGATAGGGAGGAGCATAAAAGCAGCCCTTTGTTTTTCCAGCTAAAAATAGCACTTGACATTCTCGTACTCTACACAAAGAGAGAGAAAGAGAGACAGGACATTTTGGTCATTAACTTTATGATGTGATCACATTTCTGGTATTTTCACAAACATTAGCTTCTTGCGACTCTCATGTATCTGTGATTCTGTATAATCTGCACATACTGTGGAATTTAAAATGTACGTACTATCTGAAAATATTTATATCCCTCCTACGCCATGTAATAAAATAGTTCAAACAAAACGATGTTCCACATTTTATCTGTTACAGCATAAATATCAGTGTTCCTGAACTAATTTATTTTGAAGCTACTTAGGAATACTGCAAGAAAATACATCAATTTTGTTTCTCATTAACAAATGTTTATGAAAAACCTGAAACAAATTGTGTGGTCTAATCCTTCAATGTACATGTACTGTTGTGTCAACAGATGTGGCATCAGGTTATAATAATTGTCCCAGTTTTAGTCTTGTGAGATTAATTTAGAGCTAACTTTTACACCAAAGTTATTTTCATGATTTCTGAAAAATAGAAAGTTTACAATGATCATTTCCTTCATTTCCACTGAAATGTTACACAACACATGAGACACATCCTTTTTCTGATCAGCTTTGGACTGTCTAAGAGATCTTATTCCATCAAGGACGAAAGCTCCTAAAAATTCTGAAGTGCAATGCAGATTAAAAAAAAAAAACTCTATTTTTTGTGCAACTATTAACTAACTTCTTTTCTACGAACATAATTGTCCTTACATACAGTGCAATGACAGTCACATTTATGGAAATATTCACTTCATGCCCACGTACAACATGTACCCTATTAAAAAAATTTAGATACAATGAAGTCCTTACCTGAGAAATATACCCACTCCAGAACCACATACATATGTATGTGCAGTACAGGCTCCAACATCTTCCCCTTCTAATTCTGTTTGACAACAGTAACTCTGAGAGCATAGCATGGTCCCACATACAAGGCACAATGTTGGTGCTCTGCTTTTATCACCGCCTGATTTTGGACACCTTTATATAAACAAACAAACAAACATCCATCCATACAGGTAGGTGAATACAGTTAAATCTTTCCTATGGAGTTACAGCTCAGTACTTTAAATGGTAATCAATAGATTCAAATTTATTCTGGAAACTTCTCCAGTTAAATGAAGTTACAGATTCTAAATCCTCCCCCCGCTACACACACGCACACCTCTACTTTATGTTTCACTGAAATAAGTAATGAAGATAAGGCACTTTAGCGGAAAAGACAGCAGTGAACATGTGCCATTTACTTTATGATTTTCTAAATAAATCTTTTCAAGGCTCTCATGCTAGAAGATTTTCCCGTTCATCAAAAGCAACAAACGGCTTTTAAAGCTCACCATCATAACTGCATAAAAAAAAAAAAACTTACGAGAAATTAGATGCTTGATTAATGAGGCAGCTGTAATCATCTGGAAGGTCTATTAATTTGTTAGAGTCTCTTGCATAGCTAAAATGAAACAATCACATGTTTAACAAACAGTGGACACAATCGCTGCAAACTCATATTTCCCCAAGTATTACCTCAGTAACAATCTTATGTAAGGTTTCAGAGTAGCAGCCGTGTCAGTCTGTATCAGCAAAAAGAACAGGAGTACTTGTGGCACTTTAGAGAGTAACAAATTTTTTTGAGCATAAGCTTTTGTGGGCTGCTTATGCTCAAATAAATTTATTAGTCTCTAAGGTGCCACAAGTACTCCTAATCTTATGGAAGTGATCAACACTCAGTTGTCTTCTATATCTTACACCAATCTCCGCATGTATGACAATACATTAAAATGGCATATAGGGGTAAGAAATTTGATATAAAAATTACTGTGAACACACATTTCCTTAAATGTTCTATGATTTAATATAAAATCAGTGCAATAGTTATATGATTACCTGATAAGTATTGGTGGAGGAACCACATTCAGTCCCAGTGCTACGTTAAAGGTCACTAATGAACTTCTAGTGTGCATCAGCAGAGTTTACATAGACCAATTAATGCACAAGTTATTGCGCTTTAGCTATCACACCCTTCCTGAGTGCATTACCTCAAAGCACAGATAACCCCTTACTTGATACTGTTCCATTTGCTGTTTCATAGCACTACTCACAAGCCTTAATTTTCTTCCTCTCTGCCCACGTGAATCGTTAAACAGCCCACTTTTAGCCTGATGTGATAAGCCTCAAACTGATGTACCAAAAAGGAATCCAAAGTCCCACAATTGAAACACACTAGATTTGGCTTGCATGGAGTCATATTTTTGTTATTTCTCCTGGACGGCTCAAGAAAAGCCCTAGAATTATATATTCTTTCATTTGCATACTTTAGACAATTTCATCCTGATACACGATAGGATTATATGAACATTTCTCCTGCTAAGGGATCAGAATATTGTATGCAAGTCTCTGATACAACTAATATTGTTTTGAAAGCAGCCACTCTCCAATTCAAAAACTTCTGCTACAAGGAGTAAATTTGTGTTTCTTTTCTTCATTAACACTGAATATTTATATAATTGGGAAATCATGAGTATTGATGTCAAGACCTTTTTATTTTCCCTCAAAATTCTACACCAGTGGTTCTCAACCTGTGGCCCATTTGCAGCCTAATCAGCACAGAACTGTGGCCCATGTGACATTTTCAGGGCCATACAGGTACAATAAAAGCTTTGCTATCCAGCATGTGGGAGGACTAGGGGGTGCCGCTAAGTCAAAAATTCCAGTTAACTAAGCATTATACTTACCAACTGAGGATGAGGGGAGTTTGGGTGTGGGAGGGGGCTCAGGGCAGGGGGTTGGGGCATGGGAAGGGTTTTGGGATGCCAGGTCTGGGCAGCTCTCACTTTGGGCAGCTCCCCACAAGCAGTGACATGCCCCTGCTGCTCTTAGGTGGAGGCGCAGCCAGGCAGTTCTTGACCAATGGGAGCTGAGGAGTCAGTGCTCGGTGTAGGGGCAGCACATGGAGCCCCCCGGCTGTTCCTCTGCCTAGGAGCAGCAGAAACATGTCGCCGCTTCGAGGGAGCCACACAGAGCCAGGTGGGGAGCCTGTTGGTCCCGCGCCAACTGGACTTTTAATGGATATCAGAAATGCTGGTTTCTACAGCCTTCCAGTTGGTAAAGTGCTGGATAATACAGCTTTTACCGTTGTGTGTGTGTGCGTGTGCGTGTGCGTGTGCGCGTGCGTGTGTGTGGCCCACATAACCCAGAGAGAGCTGTATATGCAGCCCACAATGGTAAATAGGTTGAAAACCACTAGTCTACACAATGTAAGTTTTAATAATGTTAATATCTTCAGAAACAATAAGACAATCTATGAGGTTGTGCAATCTAAGTTCAAGGTTGTACAAGAAGCAGTGCACTGTGACATGCTGAGAGATAAAAGACCTACCACCGGATTAACCATCTGTAACCTGCTTATCTGTTCATGAATAGATAAGGATGAACAACAGAAACAGATGTAAAAAAAATTCCTAACAGTCAAATAAAAAAAACCAAAAACCAAAAAAACCTTTCAACTACTCAATTAGAAAATTATAACTTGCAATTATCTTCATTTTAAAACTGGTAGTCTATCATTTAATCAACTGACTGAATAAATAATGCACAGATTTTTGTCACACTTGGGTATTAATCGAGCATTTTTATGTACAGGCTTAAGAAGAAAAATCATTTTATATGGAACTTAAGAGTAAAAATACATTTTCATGATAGAGTTTTACTGTTTGTTTGTGTGTTAAATTGCTTGAATAGCGAGATACCAATATTTAGCCTCCATTCTGAGTAAATAAACAATCTTCTTTAAAACTACTAGGCATTAAAAACATCCCGAGCTTCATTTAATTGTTTTATGAGTAGAAATACATTTAACAGACCAAACAATTTTGCTTTCAAATCTCTACCTGATTTCAAAGAAAAAAAAGTTTTGTTTCTTAGAGCAGACAATTTAAAAACAATTTTACATATCAGTTGGAGGTTTTTTAATTAAATCAAACTGATATGCTCTAGCTCAACCAGTAGTTATGGGCTTGATTCAGGAACTTCTGAATGAAATTCTATGGCCTGAGTGTTATGCAGGAGGCTAAATGAGATGGATTATAATGATCCATTCTGGATTCACAAAAATCTCTGAATTTAAACAATATTTTACTCTCCCTTAAGTAATTAAATATATCTTGGTTCTTCCTCTAGCTATGCTTCTGAATTGCATTCTGAAGCTGTATTTCTGTAAGTTACTTTACTGGTAGACCAAGTACAGGAAAAATTGCTCCATTTAGTTACCGGAGGTGGAATGAGGTGTAAATAAATAAATTACTTTTCTCCCCCATCCTAAAATCCCTCCATGCTCACCTTATGGCTTGTCTTTTGCCTTCCAGGTACCTTTTTACTTCATTGTCACTACACCAACTTCAAAACAGAAAAAAGATGCCTTTTAGCCTTCATTAGACAGTACTATAGAGGAACAACAACAACAACTTCTAACAAGTAAAAAATATAGTTCTATTTAATATACTTTCCATCACAGCAAACTTCTTCCAAAAACTTCTGTATTTTACAGGTAAGTTTTAAAATACATTCATCTTTCACTTCCAGATATACGTATTACTGGGAAAATACACTAATTTCTGGTGCAGCATACTTTATGTTGGAATTAAAGAAAAAAATTTCATACCTTTCTACTAATGTGTTCATAATTTTGCCATTTTCTTGAAAAAGGCAAATGAGGTTGTTTGGCAGGGATAGATAGCTACATAAATGCTCAAATTGGCTTGCCCCAGTTACTGTAAATGCAGAAAAAGAAGGACAATAAATAGTTGCATTTGGAAGACTTCTCCAACAGTAAAACAAAACAACCCTAACTGCAGATTAAAATTAAGCCTACAATTTTACTAAAACTATTGATGACAAAAGTCAGGGACAGGTCACGGGCAATGAAAAGAAATTCACAGAAAACATGACCTGTCGCTGACTTTTACTAAAAACATCCCTGTCAAAATGGGGAGGGAGGAGGGTCCAGCACCGTGCCCCATGGCATTCAGCAACAGCAAGCTGCAGCCCCCCACCCCTGCCCAGAGGCTGGGGGGGGACCCCTCGCCTCTGAAGGTGCTCGGAGGGATCCCCCATCCCGGGGGCGGCTGGGGAGTTCCGGGGCCCCAATGGCACGGTGGTCTCTGGAAGTCACAAATTCCATGACTTCTGTGACCTCCGCGACATACACGTAGCCTTAATTATAACGCAAAAGAGTGACTCCCCCCCCCCCACTGCACATTAAGATGCAGTGTGAATTTAAGGCTGGTCAGAGGTGCCAGATTGAAAGTCCTGGAGACTGAAGTTCTCTATTTATTCACAAAACAGATATAGCACAAGCAATGGCAGTGCAAATAAGGTTGCCAGTTAGTGCCAGTTAAGGCTTCTGAAATAAGCTCCCTGTTAAGATGTGGTCCAGACTGTGAAAAAATTGGGAAGCCCACCTACGTAAAATGGAACTTCAGGGAAGAATAGAGTGTTTTTCACTTGAAATCTTGCATATAGTCCAATACACTGCAGAGTAGGGACAGGGTCCAGAGTGATCTTGACAAATTGGAGGATTGGGCCAAAAGAAATTTAATGAGGTTTAACAAGGACAAGTGCAGAGTCCTGCACTTAGGAAGGAAGAATCTCATGCACCACTACAGGGTGGGGACCGACTGGCTAAGCAGCAGTTCTGCAGAAAAGGACCCGGGGATTACAGTTAACGAGAAGCTGGATATGAGTCAGCAGTGTGCCATTGCTGCCAAGAAGGCCAATGGAATACTGGGCTCTATTAGCAGGATTATTGCCAGCAGATCGAGGGAAGTGATTATTCCCCTCTCTTCAGCACTGGTGAGGCCACACCTGGAGTAGTGTGTTCAGTTTTGATCCCTTCACTACAGAAGAGATGTGGACAAATTGGAGAGAGTCCAGCAGAGGGCAACGAAAATGATTAGGGGACTGGGGTACATGACACACGAGGACAGGCTGAGGGAACTGGGGTCATTTAGTCTGCAGAAGAGAAGAGTGAGGAGAGATTTGATAACAACCTTCAACTACCTGAAGGGGGGGTTCCAAAGAAGATGGAGCTAGGCTGTTCTCAGTGGTGGCAGATGACATAACAAGAAGCAATGGTCTCAAGTTGCAGTGGGGGAGGTCCAGATTGGATATTAGGAAAAACTATTTCACTAGGAGTGTGGTGAAGCACTAGAAGGGTTACCTGGGGAGGTGGTGGAATTTCCATCCTTAGAAGTTTTTAAGGTCTGGCTTGACAAAGCCCTGGCTGGCATGATTTAGTTGGTGTTGGTCCTGCTTTCAGCAGGGGATTGGACTAGACCTCCTGAGGTCTCTGCTAACCCTAATATTCTATTATTCTACGAAAACTATCCTTTACTCCTTTTAACATTTTGTTGAGGAGCCATAACTCAAGGAAATGTTACACAGCAAGAGCTAGTCTTGATAACAGCCTATATGAAAAAAAACACTGACTTTAATTTTAGTTCAGAACTAAAAATATCAAATAATTCAATTTTAAATATGGGGAACTTAGAGTAGTGTGTGTTCATATGTGCCTTTTCTTTTTGATTATGACTATCACCTCCAGACTTGTATTTAAGCCCTATCTGAACCATAGCAGCAACTGAGCTACGATTGTTGCTATCATGAATTCAACTGTAGTGTAGACATAGTGTAACACTCTCACATTTGAAGGTTAATTGAAAATTAAGGGCCTGCTGTTAATCTCATTGAAGTCAAAGGGAGTAGGAGCAGGTCTCGTACGAGAAGAACGCTGAAGGTAATAAAGACGAGATGTCAAACAAGCAATGAGCCTTTATTTCTTTTTAACCACTAGAATATCAATTTCATGTTCTATATTACTTTGAAACATAAAGATACAACAGTGCAAAATTGTTTGGATTTTGCCTATTTTTAAATTAAAAAGTGACTATTTAAAAACTAAAAAAACCTTTTCTGTTGCTTTACAGGTTTGTGCAGATATAGTTCTGAATCATTAATAAGTCAGCATGTATTAATTTCAGCTACTACAGAAAGTAAAGTTTAATGTGGTTTATTTTCGTTAGCATTTAAATCATTTTTCTCCATGCCATTTCTAGCAATAAATGGACATTACCTTGAATTTCTGATGGTGCTGGGACTCCATTTAAATAATGGAAAAACAAAGCAGAGCATCTCAGGAAAGGCATAATTCCAGCTTTTATACTCCTGCACAGATGCCAGCCTGAGGACATTTCTTTCAAGGCACTTAAAACAGAAGGAATAAAATTACTCTGTGCGTGCGTGCGTGCAACATGTTATGACTAAATTAAGAAAACAGAGCTAATGCAAAGCTGCCGGGCTAAATAACAGTATGTTTAATAAAAGTTAGGCCATACTTCATATTGAGCAGTTTTTTACTTTGGCTGAAACAAAAGTCAGGTAAAGAGAGAGTGTTTACTTTGAAGCTAACACTAATGGGAAGATAAATATTTATGAATCTCTAATTTAAATAGATAACAATCAGGAATCAGAAATTTGGGAGAGGCTGAGTGGCTAAAAAGTAAATACATTCTTGGAACTCAGGTGCAACCTATCAAGGTTTATTTACAATTGCCAAATGGCTGATCAAAATTATTCTACAGTACAGTATTACTGAACTCTAAGGAGATAAATTACAGAAATTTTCTGATTCGTCATGTGACTTTTTCCAGTCAATCATGAACCAGGATTAGTTGGTAGCACACAAGGAGCAAGAACTTTTGAATTTAAAATATGATTCCCTTAACAGCATCAGTACATCAAATTCACCCTTTATATGGTATTACAGATTGGTGGTGGGAGCAGGAGAGAAACAATGGTTGTGTAAATTAGAGACAATCATTTTACCTTCCTGTATGCTGACAAAGAAATTTATACAAAGTAAGCACTGCTACTTCTTCTTCACCATTAGGGTTTTCTTGGTCCATGCCATTTTCTTCTGAAGAGCAACGAAAAAATAAATCAGGTACAATTCTAAACCTAGAAATCACTTATTTTTAACTGACAAATCTTTTTTAGAAATAGTTGAGAGAGAGGAGGTGAAACTCTGAATACCACAGGTGTTTATAAAAGAAGCATTAAAGACCCGGCTATATTATCAACAGTATCAAACATCTAAAATAATGACATCAACCAAATTTTGACAAGAAGGCCAAGAACAAACAAGTGAAATGCTCCATTAGAAAACAAGGAAAAGATGGTTTTGTCTCCTCCCAGGGATCAGGTCTGGCTGCCAATGTCACACAGAATAGATCTTTTTGCACAATATACCATACCAAAAGTTTAACCCGGCCTATGCCATAAACTTTTGCCAGCACAGTTATGCTGGTGGGGGTGTGGTTTGTGATCAATTGAGTATGCTTTTAATTAGCATTAAGGGTACTTTGTTGGTACGAAATAGCAGCATAGCTATACTTTCAAGTGTAGACCTGGCCTTAGTGTTCATTTTAAAAAAAATTGATAATGTAACAAAAGAGGAGGTATTACCTGTTGATGAAGTAAGTAAAATTTGTACTATGTGTGCCATTGTGACAAGATGGAAGATGTGAAGATCTCCAGTGCCAAGACTAACCCCTGAAAAATCCTGACAGTATATGGCAGGAAAAGAGAGCACCAAGCTTACCTGTAATAGAGAAAAACAGAAAGTTTAAGAGAATGAATGTCTTCCCCTTTTCTGCCACAGCCTCAAGAATCAGTCAGTTTTTTCTTGAAGTTATCCTTTGTGCTGCAGTACATTCGATGGGACTAATTTTAACACCAGTTAAACCATTCATTCACGTGACATAGGGATAACTATCAAATAATGCAGGGTTCCCTGCCTTCCCCCCTCCCAAGTCGGGGAATAAACTGTAATATCGAAAAAATTATTAAAATCTAAACATCTGTGAGAAGGACTCCTAACTTGCTGTATTTTTTCCTCAAAACTCTTGTGGTTATGAAGAAAATATATAACTGTAGCTTTGACATATAAAAGATGCCTAAGAATACATCTACATTGCAAAAAGCCCTGCAGTGTGAGTCTCAGAGCCTGAGTCAACTGACTCGAGCTTAGAATACAGGGCTAAAAGTAGCAGTGTAGATGTTCCTGCTTGGTCTGGAGCCTGGGCTCTGAAACACAGTTTGGATCTCAGAGTTGAGCTCCAGCCTGAGCAGGAATATCTATGCTGCAATTTTTAGCCCCACAGAGTCATGGGGCTCACACTGTCTCAGTTTACGCAGGTTTTGAGACTCACTGCCCCATGTTTTTTTTTTTTGCAGTGTAGATGTAACCTATGGGATCAAAGGTGTAGGTGTGTTCATTATGAAAAACTTACCAATAAATGAAACATGTCAATATCAAGAATGCATGGAAGATTTCCACTTTTTTCATTAGGCACCAGTGCTGAATATATAAAAAACAAAAAAATGTATTAATTACACAACAAACAATCGGCACTGATTTTTGCTACAGAATAGACTACAGTTATTTTAATTGTGTGTTAATGTTTTAAGTATCTACTGACAAGTTCTTTCAGTTTTTGGCTAGCAATAAATTAATTCGAGAACTTGTGCACACTACTAGAGCAGGTCCTATTCTAGTTTCCAAACTTTATATTTCACTGAAATGAGATAACAAAACAATTTGCATAAAACTGTATAGTACACTGTTCTCTGATTTTCTTTTGGTTACAGCTGGGACTGCAATAGAAAATGTGGTGGTACTCTCCCAAGCGAGTCACCAAAATGAGACACTGTTGATTATGCAGACATTTAAAATATGATTATGCAGCTCTCTGAACTCTGCTCGGTTTTTTGAGCCTGGTTCCCCGCTCTGGGCTTCAATATGTTCATAATCTCTACAGAGCTCTTTGGGGTTGGCTCCTTCTTAACGAGGGAAAAATAAATAAGTGGTGGTATCTCCACTTACGGCACCAAAAATGAGACCTCACTCTCAGAAATCATGTAGATCTGTGAATCTTCTCCCCTATTTTATAAGACAAATTGATTACGATGCTAAAATTTAAATTAACTCAGAAGCCCAGTGATGACAACACCTCGCTGAGATGAATGGGGGAAAGTGACACCTCTCAGAGCTATTGGTTCCAGCTGAGATCACATTTTTGAGATTGTCTGTGCTACAGATTCACTTAAAAAAACAAACTGCTTTGATTCTGGAAAATAAGATAGCAGCTGATATGTATATGGCTGTGAGTCAGCTTAATATGAGCCTTGGTTTAAACCCCTGCTTTGGCACTAGTGATTCCCATAGTTTTAAACTTTACTTTAAATAAATGTAACCAGTGGAATAATAATGCTACTAACAAAACAGTATGATTTTTTTAGTGTACCAAATGCAAATTTAAGCTGAGAATAGCAAACATACAGTAAATATAAATCAAGCACCCCATGCAATAATAGATCACCACCCATTTTGCATGGAGAGTACCTCCATTTAAAAGCAAAACAAAAAACCAACCTTCTTTAAGATACAACCATCTATTATTTAAAGCAATATCCAAAGAACAATATCACAAAGCATTCCCTCTGAACATCGTTACCCCAAATAGTAAAACCCAGATGAAGAGCACAAAAATTTTAGCCACAAACCGTACAGTAATGTAAGCCACCACACTTGAGAATATTTTTATGTTGACAATTGCAAATACTCCAACTGAAGAGGAGATTTACTGTTTCCAGAGCACTAAATCTTCCCTTAATAACTGAAGAATACTTGGGCAAATTTAAAGAGCTATTGTTATTTGAGAACAATTTACTACTGTGATGATTCCAATGCCTTCAGATTATAAGTGCTACTGTTTTGGTAAATTCAACATAAACCTATATAATAGTTTTTATATTTTTTTAATTTCTATCAGAGATTTAGTACTGCAAGTACTTTTTTGGCTGTAGTACTGCAGATGTCAGCAACTGATCCACTTCTATTGATTCTATCAATAACTTCAGCGTATATATGAATCTCAGCATTGTCTGAAAATAGCACTTTTTGTATAGTGCAGCCCCTACAAGCCATCCCATCTAATAACCTTGTGTTAAAGCAATTGTTGCATTACTGATTATTATTACTGTCACTTATCTCAACTTACAAGGACTTAAGTAACTTGAAGAAAAAAAAGGAGAGTTAAAGTAATAGTGCTTTAACTTTTAAGTTGGGGTTCTACTGATATCCACATTACTTAATTCTTGACAGTGTTCTTTTCATGAAGAAATATATTGGTTATAGCATACATGTATTTATATAAAGGGATAGATATTGGCCTGATTTTCAAAGGTGCTGAGCAGCACAACCGCTAATAATCAGGCCAATATATCTGTATTTATTATATTCTATTTCAGATGACCTAGATCTCAAGTGTTAGGATGTCTAAGACTGTTCATCTATTTCTACAAACATTTCAAACTTAGGGCTTTTTTGATATTTTCATTCAAATAGTCTTCAAGTTAACACAATGTAATTACATTATTTATTTTTTTTCAGTCAGTATCACAAGCTATGCTTTACAATGACTCAAACTAAAACACCCCTGAGTTCTAAGTCGAAGAAATCTCAACATTATTGATACAAATTACTTAAAATATTGTTAATAATAGTTCAGAAAAAACACCATCAGGCCATTCCTCAACAGGGATTCTGAACTTTATTTTCCTGAAGTGTATTTTTGAAATTTGATACTTGCATTCACAGTAACAATAAGTTCGCCAGAAATAAGTGTTCTTATAAAATTAAATGTTAAATCATGTAAATGTTAGATAAAAAATGATGTTTGCAAGTCTCACAGCTTTTAAAGTTTCTTCAGGGTTTTATCTTATATAGTTTTTCAGATAATCATATTGCTCGCTGTAAGCTAATTTTTTTGTCCAACTTTTCCAGTGGCTGTACTTATTATGCAAAATTAATTAGTATAATGTATTGAACTTACATGCAAAGAGCCTACAAAAGTGACCCTGTACTGACGACAGAGATGAAATTGTCCAGTGTGCTGCTGCAAATCTTGTTAATGAAGTAAGGCAGTCATCCTAAAATACAAAACAAAACAACAACAAAAAAACCCCAACTAAATGTCATAATTAAACTCTTCAAGATGGAATAAAACCATGCCTTTATGACTCTGTATAGTATATCACTCTAGTTAGGTAGCTATAGTCTTTACCACATAATTTTGAGAGAGACAGATGATGCCAAAAATTCCATGTAATAAAGATATCAGTGTGCGTGTGTAAAAACAGATTTACAGAACACAGTTACAATCTCAAAGCTCCTTGCTTTGGCTGTCATTATGAGATAAACCCAATCTATTAGCATTTCATGAAGAACAAACAATTTAATTATATTTTACATTTGTTTAATAAAATAAAAATATATGGAGATATACTTATCTCCTAGAGCTGAGAGGGACCGTAAAGGGTCATTGAGTCCAGCCCCCTGCCTTCATTAGCAGGACCAAGTACTGCCTTTGCCCCAGATCCCTAAGTTACCCCTCAAGGATTGAACTCACAACCCTGGGTGTAGCAGGCCAATGCTTAAACCACTGAGCTATCCTTCCCGTTTCAAGTTAAATATATCAGATATTGATAGAGAAAAGGGTGGAACCTAAGTTAAAATGAAACTCTCCAATAATTTCAGGCTACAATTTTGACACTCTAGATTAAAAAAAAGACAACCCAGTGATTCAGAACTGAAGATGCTATTTGATCTTACCTGTCGGCAAGGTAAATGACCAAATAATGGTTTATCTTCATCAGCTAAAATTCGTTCTGCAGAAGTAAAAAAAAAAAAAGTTTCAGTGCTGTAAATCTAAATAAATCTGAAAGCCTCTTGTCAATACACAATAGTTGTTACTAAAAACAAAATGTTACCTATAGTCTGTATTGTGTAAGCACAGCTACCCCAGCACATTATGGGTACACGCAGATCTTCTTCATTGGGATGCACCTTCAGTCCTACTTTATATGTTGCAGTACCAAATGTTGTTAGCATCTCTTTAATGCTTTCAGAATAAAGACTCCTGAAATGAGAGAGAGAGACTGGCATTAAAAGTCTATTCTGACAATAGGCAAATTAAATATCAAGTGGAAGCATAATATCTGAATGCTCTGATTTATACAAAGTTGACAGATCTTTTGGACCATATCCTGCTTACCTGACTCAAGCAAGTAGTCTACTAACTAAATAGTCCTGTTTCTGTGAATACTGGAAGAAGGATTTGGCATTTTAATGCTATTTTAAACAGTCTGGGCCATGCACTGCAGTAATCAATTTTTTGGTTGTCTGGATTAGACTGGAATTTTACATATTTGAACAGCACTATCCAGACTCTGTCCTCAACACAATTGGGTAGAATATAGTTAAGATTATAATGGGAGGAATATGTGCCAATTTGAGGGCAGAATCTTTAATTTACTTTCCCATTAAAAAAGGAGACTTGTTAGATAGGTATAATTCTTTCCAGATATGTAGATCCTATGAATTACATTTCAATATATTAATGTGCTCACAACTTTGCACTTTTAAAAAAAAATTATTTGGAGAGTTCTAAAGTATGACTTGATTAGAAATTCACAACTATTATAAAATCAAGTTTAACCTCGACCATGAAGTTATATGTGTCCGATTATGTATCCATGAGTTTCTGTGTGTGCCCAGGTCTACACAAACAATACCAATCACTGAAATAAGGAGCAGTAAGAGTATTAGAATCTGGTTCAGACGCAATAGTAAGGCCTTGATTTACGAGGTTTTTCTTTTTTTTTTGCATATTTTCAGTTATGCACGGTCAATTAATTGTGACTCTATTTTTGTACATGATATGGTTCACTTTTACACGGTGCAGCATGGTCGCCAACATGCTTGAATCTGTGGCGTAGGTCTGTCCCGACACTAGCGTGGGCTCTGACTTTGCATGGGTGGGCAATGACGAGGGTAGCACAGGGATGAGGCACCTCCCCTCACCCCTCCAGCCGGCCTTGCACTAGGCCATGGAAACTCTGGCCAGGGGTCCCCCAGCCCCAGGCATGGGGTTGGGGCACAAGGGCTTGCCCCGCTCCACCCGCCCGGCGCACCTGCCAGGGAGCAGAGTCCGGGCTTGCCCTGCTCCGCCCGGCGCTCCTGCTGGGGAGTGGGGTTGGAGCACCAGGGCTTGCCCCATTCCACCCACCCGGCACTACAGCTAGGTAGCGGGCTAGAGGGCTTGCCTCACTCTGCCCACCCAGCGCTCCAGTCGGGGAGCAGGGTCCAGGGCTCGCTCCACTCTGTCCAGAGCTCTAGTCAGGGAGCGAGTTCCAGGGCTCGCCCCACTCCGCCTGGTGCTCCTGCTGGCAAGTGGGGTCAGGGCACAGAAGCTTGCCTGCTCTCTGGCTGGAATGCCGGGCGGGTGGAGTGGGGTAAGCCACCCATGCCCCGACCCCGCTCCCCAGAAGGAGTGAAGGGTGGAGCAGGGCAAGCCCTCTATCTCGCTGCCCCGACTGGAGCACGGGGCGGGTGGGCAGAGCAGGGCAAGCACTAGGGCTGGAACAGAACCAGTGTGTGTGTGGTGGGGCTGGATGCTAAGGGGATGGGTCAAAGCCCACCCTTGTCTATACCCCTAGTGCTGACATGTCTAGACTGAGCTTGTCCTTTCCTGCCCTGCCTCCACCACGCTGCTCTCAGTGTGTGTGATGGGATACTGGCATGTTGTCCGCTTGACTTTAGCTGCTATTTATTGCCCATAATAATAGTTTACCATGAGCTCTAAAAGGAAATTGAGAGAAAGTGACTCAAAAAATGATATGTCATGTGAAGAAGCAGAAAAAAAGTGTTGACTTTAGTAAAGAAAGTGGAAATGTTGAATAGGCTCGCTAAGGGTGAAGGTTCATCACCCGTGGCTAGGGCTTATGGCCTTAATGAGTCGATCTTGCATACAGTGAAGAGAAATGAGGCAAAAATTAGAGCAAGTGTTGCTGCAAGTGCATCTAAAAGTGCTAAAGTGTCATTCTATACTCATGATACTACCATACAAAAGATGGACAAAGCATTGAACATATGGATTGAGGATGAAAAACAGAAAAGGGTTCCACTGGACAGGTCAGTGATTCGAGAAAAAGCTAAGAGATTGCCTGATCCCTTAAAATAGGATGCTGCACCAACTTTGGGGGACAGCAGTGTAGCCAAGGAATGTACTTTTATAGCCAGCGAGGGATGATTTGTGAAGTTCAAAAGGAAATATGGGCTGCATAATGTTAAACTGATCAGTGACGATGCATTGGCAGATCATGAAGCAGCAGCAAGTTTTCCACCCGAGCTGGCCGAACTCATTGAGGAGAACGAGTTAAAAACTTGCTCCGGTTTCTAACCTGATAAGACTGGCTTATTTTGGAAATGGATGCCAAAGAAAACCTCTCTTTCAAAAGATGAGAAATCTGCTCCAGGTTTCAAGGCTGCAAAAGGCCGACTGACCCTTCTCATCTTTGCAAATGCAATGGGGGATTTTATGATAAAGCCAAAGCTCATTTACTGAGCCCAAAACCCCCCTGCGCTCAAGGACAAAAATAAATATCAGCTACTCGTGTTTTGGAGGTCTAATCAGCATGTGTGGGTCACTTCAGTGCTTTTTATGAACTGGTTTCAAAATTGTTTTGTGCATGAAATGGAACGCTACCTGGCATTTAAGGTCCTACTGATCCTTGATAATGGTCTGGGCAACTCTGCAAGCCTTCAGGCTGTGCATCCCAACGTAGAGGTGGTTTTTCTGCCTTCAAACACATCACTCCTCCAGCCCCTTGACCCAGTTGTCATCGCAACTTCTAAAGTTTATTACACTTGCTGCACCTTTCACCGCATCCTAGATGCTGTGGACAGCGATCCAAGCTTAACAGTGACTCAGTGCTGGAAGGATTACAAAACAGCAGAGTGTATTAAAAATATAAAAGTCTCTGGACGAAATAAAGCCTTCCACCATCAATGCATGCTGGAAAAACTTGTGGAGAAAGGTAGTGACTGATTTTCGTGGCTTCCCCAAAATGCCACACAAGGTGAAGAAAATTACAGAGCTGGGTCGTAGTGGAGGGATTTGACAATCTCCAGGAAAAAAAAAGAGAGAGAGAGAGAGAGAGAGAGAGAGAGAGAGAGAGAAGCTACTTGAGTCCCACACCACCAAGCTCAATGAGAAAGAGCTGGAGGAGCTGATTCAGTCAAGCACCAGTGATGAGGACAGTGAGGAGCTGGAGGTGGCACCAAAGCTGCAAATGACAATGAAGAGTCTGGATAAGGGTTTTCAATTGGCCAAGGAACTATGAGACTTTTGTTTTTTTGGCTGAAGAGCCATTCATGGAAAGTAGTTTGAAATTCAAGAGAGCTTGATGGTGTGCTGTCTCCTTACAGGGAAGTTTACAAAAAGACATACAGAAGAAGGCCAAACAACTGACCATAACCAGTTTTTCCTCGCACATCTTCCACCACCAACCCCTAAATATAGGTATATTTCCATATCTCATAGAACTGGAAGGGACCCCGAAAGGACATCAAGTCCAGCCCCCTGCCTTCACTAGCAGGACCAACTACTGATTTTTGCCCCAGATCCTTAAGTGGCCCCCTCTAGGATTGAACGCACAACTCTGGGTTTAGCTGGCCAGTGCTCAAACCACTAAGCTATCCCTCTCCTCTTCTGCCATCTCCACTACGTAACCATGGGTGGGTAGCAACCCACCCACTTAGCATCCAGGCCCGCTGCCCCCCTACCCTGCTCCAGCTCTAGGGCTCGTCCCACTCCACCAGGCGTTCCTGCCGGGGAACGGAGTTGGGGCAGGAGGGCTTACCCCACTCCACCTGCATGGCATTCCAGTTGGGCAGTCCAAGCAGGGCATGCACCCAACACTACTCTCCTGCAGGAGTGCCAGATGAGTGGAGGGGGGCAAGCGCCCAATCCTACTCTCTTGCAGGAGCACCAGGTGGGTGGATGGAGCGGTGCAAGCCACTGCACCCCAACCCTCTGTCCCAAGTGCGTGCCTGGGGTGCCTCTTGCCAGAGTGTCTATGGAGGAGGTGAGTGAAGGCAGCCCCATCGTTCCCATCCCATCAATGCACACCCACCCGAAGTCAGGGCTCCCCCCCACACACACACGGCTCCACACTCCCCGGCCTCTCCAGACAAACACTCAGACTTCTGACTTCAACAACATGATGCTGAAACTGTATCAAGTTCATTTTCAACATCAATAAAGATTAGTACCTGTACTGTAATAAGTTTAAATTTCATTAAAAATTTTTTAATAAAACCTGTAGTACTGTACTATATTGTATAAATTAGGGAGGTCATCTTGTGATCCTGGAACCTAAACCCTTAAGTTCCATAGACTCTTGGTATTTTTTTTATGCGATTTCTATTTGCACGGTGTTTTGGGGGGGTAACAACCACTGTGCAAATTGAGGCCTGACTGTAGTGCAAAAATAGTGGTGTACAATGGCCAATTCTCAACATAAGCTCAGCTCCTCTAATGGAAGTGGGATTCGGAGTTCTTTGGTTTATTCAGCTGAAGCACTAGAGCACACATATCCCTGCTATAACAAAGGTATGAATAATTTTTAAAGATGAAATACATACTTTGGTTGGAAGTCAGGCCTAAATCCTTTAGGTAGCTGTAGCTCATCCATTTTTTCTGAATTACCACAAGAATTATCTGTATAAAAGAAGTCCAATAAATGCTGTAATTATATTAATTCATCTATATGTGAATTTTACTGCTCATGAAAGTTGCAGACTGACAACAACATCAGAAACTGAAGTTCTGAATTCCTCAGAATAATTATAACACAGGCAGTGGCTATATAAAACTTTCATCACATTTTTTTGCCAGCATCATCTCAACTGTACTATAGAAGGACCAGCTGTATGGAAAGTGTTAATTCAACCTTCATTGCCACGAAATTCTTTGCTTCAGTACTGAGACTGTAAACATGGTTGCCAGCTATTCAGTTGTGACATATGGAACTGGTACATTAAGAACTAAGTGGAGACCACCCAAGTCAATTCACATAGGAGCAGTTATCCAATGAGAACTTTCAGAGAGACTATCAACCTCATCTGGATTTAAATAAAATACCAGGAAGTAAAAGCCTCCATGTCTAAGTGATAATTTGCTGAGTCTCTTTTCAGTGACACAATAATATTTCCATACTTCAGGATATACAATATTAGATCTTCAGACTTACTAGCAGTTTCTTCATCACGAAGTATATATAATGCTTTGATTTGCTGGGATATTGTTCTTATCCATTGAGCTAGATTTGGTTGGTCTGAAAAATCCAATCTATCAAAAGACAGAATACATACATTTTTAAAAAATTAAATTATTTCAGAATATATATTGTGTTCTCTTTTGAAAAAAATAATGTGCATAATTTCTCCTATGTAAAGAAAGTTTGAGAAAAAAATCAGATTTTAAGATTATGAGAGAAGAAGGGTAAAAACCATAATTATACTTCAAATTGCAATAAACCATCACCATATGCCATCTTGACATTTTTAAGGCAATGGGTAATTATTTTTGTTTTTAACTGAAACACAGTTCTGCTTCATTGTGGTAGAGTATTTAGTATGTGTGCATATTTTACAGTTTACTTGGATTTACCATGTAAAGTACTACTCTTACTTTTCCTATATTCTGCAGTGGTGCATCTTACACATTTGCTGAAATCTCCTACCCCCTCATTCAGAAGACCAACTCACCGTGATAGCTATATCATCAAACACCTTATTCAAAGTACTATCTGTATACTATTATCAATAGGGATAATAGAAATTCACAAATCCTGAGATGTTAAGGTCTCCATAAAGATTTTAGTTTCAACAGAATCAAGTTGCATGTTTGAATTTTCATTAGGTTTTTTTGGGTTGCAAATATGACTTTTTACCCATGTTACAGTTAGTAAATTCTTAACCATACAAGTCTCTGTTTCAAGTTGTGTGGACATAGTTTTGTCACTGCCCCTGTAAAATGTACTTGCCGTGAGAAATAAGACAGCATTCAAGGAGGGGGATGAACGACAACTAATCCACATGACATAGTCTGAGTGTGATGGATTCTACTCTGGCAGAGCAAATCTCTTTAATGCAGCTCTGACCTCTTAATCTGATAATTACTGATGTTCACTCAACTACAGGTTCTGCCACGTGCCACTGTGCTACACATACCTTTTACATTAGATATTTTTTCTATAAAACCAACCTAAAATGTATGTGGATATCATTAAAAAATGTTTATTATAGTCCAGAACTTGTGTTACTGAAGAGAGTTTTGAACATATATGTGCGTCTACATAGGCAATAAAAATTTTCTACAGATAATGACCAAAACAAATATTTCTGGATTGCACAAAGAGAACTTGCTGTATGAAGTGTCTTTGAATAAAAGTGACTATGTAAATATATCTTTTTTCATGATCACAAAACTATTACAAATGCTAACAAATAAGCAATACTGTAATCTACAGAAAAGTCACCCTTCACCTTTTTAGTTTTATCTGCTTTGACAACATTCGATCTGGAGAAGCACCACAATTCATTGTTATGTGGAGACAGTACACTGCGACAGAGACAGACATACTGAAAAAGCAGCAAAGAATCCTGTGGCACCTTATAGACTAAGGGACGTTTTGGAGCATGAGCTTTCGTGGGTGAATACCCACTTCGTCGGATGCAAGTACACAAAAGCTCATGCTCCAAAATGTCTGTTAGTCTATAAAGTGCCACAGGATTCTTTGCTGCTTTTACAGGTCCAGACTAACACTGCTACCCCTCTGATACTTGATACTGAAAAAGATTGTATTCATGTCTTCAACTGATTTGTAGGGGCTTCCACAGCACTAATGCAAGATTTAGTTTTATCATAAAGAGGCACACTGATGTAGTCCACTATTATCAGTAACTTATAATAACTTAGCAGACCACAAAGTTTTGTGCTACTTAAAAAGAGCTTAAGAATTGTAGGTTTGTGACAGGGTGCTGGGCAACAACAGCTGACCCAGCACTCTGGTCACTGGAACTTCAATTAATTACTCTAGAACAGATCTTACTAAGAAGATGTGTGCCTAATTGATGGGTTGAGGAGAACTAAGGGGCTAATTAGGCCATTACACAGATGATACAAGAGGTACAAGATGGAAGTGGAAGAAGCAAAAAGAGAGAGAGCACTCTCCTCTGCTTGCCTAAGGAGCTGAGGGCTCCCTATGGACTATAGGGGTGAGGCTATATATTGTATAAGGATGGTGGAACCTAATATTGTAAATAAACTGCACTGGTTGTTTTATCAGCAAAAAAGGGCTACGCGCTGTTTGTGGACTTGAGCAGAGGCAGGAGCAAGTGAGCCCTGCCACATGTTGAAAATAAATACTTAATGTTTAAAACTTGTAATAAATTTATGTACAGGGCACCTATGCCCAAAGGTATTTTAAGTTCTTACCGAAATAATTAAAGCAAGAAACCACCATGCTGTACCCAGCAAAATAATGGAATTCATACATATGATTTAACAAGAATAATTTCTAGTTGTTTTGGAGATCTGCTTTTTGACTGAGGGAAATCTTTAGTGCCTGTGAGATCCTATCAAGTGGAAAATTCAACTTTGCACGTACACAAAAATACACACACAATAATGAGAGAGTCTCCTCCCCTGGTAGTTCGAGGGAAAACTCCCCTCCCTGGGGTGTAGAAGCAGCTATTCTTTTCTTTCTGCACCCACCTTTTCCCCAACATTCACCTTCCTCTCTGATTTTTCCTTCCTCTCCCCTTTCCGTCCATTCCCATTCTCCTTTTACAGTCCTTCAAATTTCCTTCCAGACCTTTCCTCTCCTGCTGACTCCAATCAGTCACTCTTCCTGACACTCTATATTCCCAATTCTTACCAATCATCCTCTCTTCCCTCCACACATTCCTCTGCTCATTTATCCTCATTTCCCTATCCCTTTATACTCTTGTAATTTACAAACCACAAAGCACAAGATGTAGCTATCTTGACTGAGAGCAGCCTGATACTAGATTCAGATTATCAAAATAATGGGAAATGGTGACAATTTTGAAAAGCTCAAGAGTTTCACATGACAAAATCTGCTGTTCCTGAGATGAGCAGCTTTTTAAAAAAATATCACAAGATTCTCTATAACAATGCGAGTTGGAAATTCTGTAGTCCATTGACTGTGTTTAATTCATATTCCAGTTTCATTGACAGTAAAGCATTTTAAAATTTGTTATAAGTACACATGCACCTCCCAACCGTGAAAACATTTACCATATCACAAGGCACTTATGTGTAGCTCTGGTAACAGACATGTGCAGAATCGGGCCCAGATTCTTTAGATTACACAGATATCTTAATTACAAATTTGATTTAAGAGTGGGCTTTTTCCATAGTTAACAAGGATACTTATAAAAGCAAACTGACCTGTTAAATAAACCTCTTGGTGGAGGAAGCAGAGGAATAACAGTGTTGCTTAAACATTCACAAAGAGGGCAAAGGAATTCACCATTTTCTACATCATAACTTGTATGCACACGTAATCTCTGTTGTCTTCGTTGCTCCTTTGCTTGAACAGCATCAAAATACCTTTAGAAAACATTAAAATACTATTTTATTGACAAAGATTAAATTAATGTATGAATCAACACGTACTGACATTTTATCCATGCTCATGTAAGAACATTATCTAAAATACATATATTAGATATGAAAATTACATTCTTGTTGATCAAAGATTATGAATTGCTACCTCTAGCTTATTTTTTTAACCCCAAAAAATTAGTCCAATGGACCTCAAAATCGCTTAAAGAAAGATTATTTTCAGGTTTAAAGATCAGGATTTTCTAGGTTTTTTTTTTTTTTAAGTAAGTTTGAAATAGATTGAGAGAAGACGGTTTTGGGGAAAATCCTAGACTTCAGGTTTATTCAGAAAAAATTATTATTTTAGCAATGAATAGTGCCTCTTCATTCTCTTCATGAAAATTTGTTCTCTGTTCACAGTTTTGTTGGCCATTGCAAGAGAAACCAAAGTACTAAGTTTTATGCAGTAATAAGTGCTCCAGAACTAAAGAATCAAAATTCCAAACATAGAATAGATCCTGAGTGCAGTGTGGGAGTCTGCTTGCTCAGAGCAGCAGAAACGAATCTTGATGTTAAGCCACTTGGGAAGTGGATTAAGCTAAATGAGAAAAGGGAACTTATTCCAAAATAAGAGGGTGTCCACATGGGAGTTTATACAGAAATACATATTACAGAATAGCTATTTTAGTAAATTTCCAAAGGTAGACAAGCCCTTACACGCTGGCAACTTCCACTATTATTCAAGTTCTTTTCCTGATCATAAACTATGTTCTAATCAGGAAACAGAAGCAATGGTGTAAAGACTTGTGACTAATCAATAAACTAATGAAGCTCAACATTTAAATACTGAATACTTGCAACAAGACATACCAAACAAAAATAGCAGTCTAGCAAATTAAAGAACAAACTCAGGGAAATACGGACATCCTACAAGCAGAAAAAAAGGCTATATTGCACAAACAAGTTATTCACTGCAAATTATTTGCTCAACTCCAGATTAAGCAAGAATTCAAACATTTTTTAAACATTAAAATCTAGCAACGGCTGTAAAGTATTGATCATTTCAGGATGCATATTAAATATTATGGCAATATCCTAGCATTATACAAATACTATTTACGTATGAAGGTAAGCTCTTATAGCTTCTACAGACATTATTTAAACTTTTATCCACTCAAGTTTAAAACTGTTAAGTGGTAAACTAATTTTTTTTTAAGTAGTAACAGCAAGCACGTAAATTCCTTCTCTATATGACAACTCATCAAGATGACAGATGCTAAACTATCATTTCTAATAAATCTTGTTTGCAATTCAGCTTTAATAGGTTCTCTCTTTTTTATCTTAGATATCTTTATTGGTCTATAACAGTCTTTATTTTAAATTATGTATTTGAAATCTAATCCTTCCACTGAAGTAAACATTAAGACTCCAACTGGTATTAGTGGAAGCAGGATTGGATCATGTCTAGTTCAAAATAAAGTTCACTTCTGTTAACTCTGAACATGGCAATTACCTTTGCCAACAGTGGGCGTGCATAATATGTCCACAGCTACCTGTGTGCGTTCCACATGACAGCTCTGGATGCATGAATAATGGGTCATATTTTTCTGCGTAAAAACAAACATTTTTGCATTTAAATCTTTCTATAATAAATAGATATTTCTAACATGTAAATATTTACATTGGTCATTTACATGCTTTATTAAACATTATTAAAGAATCACTTTTTTGATTATTCCTTTGAGAAAGTCAATTTAAAGCATACTACCAATCTTTACCAATATACTTTTTAGCTAGGTTATTTGAAACACAGTTTAAAGGCTCAGTTATAAATACATAATAGTTAGTTATTAAAGATGAAATAAAAAACAAACAGGCCCTGAATTTCAGAGGCACTGAACACAAGCAGCATCCATTCTGTTTAACTGGAATTTTGAGTGTTCAGCACTCCAGGGGGAGGGGTGGAAATCATGCCTACAGAACATGATTAATTTTATATAAGTGGAATAGAGAGGTATGATATAGTACAGAAAAATATTCTGTGTATTTGCATACAAGTAATATGAACGGAGAATATTTCAGATGAGACAATCCCAACCAACCAAAAATGAGCTGTTCCAGAAAAGTCTTGAAACCAAAGTGTTTTTTCCTGAGTTTCTCTACCAAAAAGAATCTAACAAGAAAAAAAAAAAACCTGTACTGAGAAATATTTTATACAGATTATTAAGGCATGTGTCAATTATACACATTAAATGAACTCACTGCTGCCAAATGTTTAACATAAATTCAGGCAAAGAACAACTGATATATGTACTATTTATGTCCTAACATAATATATCCTCTGTGTAGTGAGAGGTTATGGCTCAGGGTGATTTCTTAGGAGGGCATAAATGGGGGAGAAAATCAGGAGACTCTGATGGTATGTCTATGCTGAAGCTGGGAGCTAGTACTAACACGCTAAAAATATCAACGTAGGATGTTCCAACTCAAGCTCTCAAGCCTAGAGGATAGAGTGAGTTTGAAAGAAAGCAGGAACATTGACATTTATACTTTTAGCATGCTAGCCTGGAAACTGCTAATGAGTCTGGATAGGCAGGCTGTGCAGCTCACTCCCACCTGCACTGCAGACATCCTCAGGCAGAAAATTACAGGAGTTTCACTGGTTGAGGCAACCATGAAGCTGAGCCGGTAATTCTGCTCCTAACAAGCCTCCTCATGCATAGTGAAAGGTCTATTTGAAACACTGGGGCAGGCAGCTCCATTTGCAACTGTAGCTAGATATTAGAACTGCCTCTTAATTTATTATAGCATATTTTGTTTCAGGCTCTGCCTACCAGACAGTCGGGTATCTGCTAGATCTTGCACTATAAGGCTTCCAGTTACACTAATAATTGGGATGGAATAAAGAAAAACATGGGACTAACACCTGAAAGCCACTGAGGAATGGCTTGGTGTTACAAACTCAACCGGAAAACATTTAATGGCTTCACATGCACAAGCCTTTTAATAATGACTTGTTGATCATCTCCAATACATCCATATTGCCTCTCTCTCATTCCCATTATTCTACCCACGAAAATATAATGTACCTTCACCTGACACACCTCAGTTTTCAATAACTGAATTTATAATTATGACTAGAGGAAGCATGTTAGATATTATATTGCCTCTGTTTCCTAGCTACCACTTATGAGGCACGTTCCTAACAGAGCCAAGGAGCATTTTGCCACTGACTACGTCTGAGCTTGCTCACAATTATACAGTTAACTAATGAAAAGGGGCACAGTGGAACACATCTACTTCAGAAGAAGAAACAGGGCAGATACAGATGATTCTTTCAGAATGTTATAGTAAAAATATGAATACAACTTACCAGGATCCTGAATAACTTTGTTCCGGTTTTTAGACAATACAGTAGATCTCTGAACAAATGCTGCCAAGACCATAGCCCTGTTGTCCACTTTAACCTCCTGTTCTTCTTGACACAATATACAGGTAACAACCTGTCTCCGTTCAGTCACTCTAGTTTGCTTTGGCCCCAAAGCTGTAAGCTTTGTATCTGAAACTGTAGGACTGGAATCAAATTATACTAGTGAGTACATCATTTGACAATTATTTAAATTAGATCATGCTTTAAGTTTTTATTAGTTTATTGGTGTAGTTTTATGTTCATTCATTTTAATATGGAAATAAGCAAACATTTGTCATATAGTAATTCCTCACTTAATGTTGTCCCGGTTAATGTTGTTTTGTTATTAGGTTGCTGATCTATTAGAGAATATACTCCTTTAAAGTCCTGCAACTTTCCCTTGTAACGTTGTTTGGCTCCCCCCCGGCGGTGCTCCAGCCTGGGAGCAGGGTCTGGGCGCAGCGGCTTGCCCACTCCCCATCTGGAGCGCCCAGAGAGTGCAAGCCCTGGCACCCAGACCCCGCTCCCTAGCTGGAGTGCCCGGCAGGCGGAGCATGGCAAGCCCCGGTGCTCCAACCCCGCTACGCCCTGCCTCAACCAAGCTTCACAATCATTGGTGACTACAGTATTAAATTGTTTGTTTAAAATTATTTAAAACTTATACTGTATATGTATATAATGTCTTGTCTGGCAAAAAACATTCCCTGAAACATAATGTAAATTGAAGGAGGTTAATTCTTGTGGGGAAATTGGATTCACTTAACATCATTTCGTTTGAAGTTGCATTTTTCAAGAACATAACTAGGACATTAAGTGAGGAGTTACTACATATACATCCATGCATGTGTCCCCAAAAACCACTGTACAACAATACATTTCAGAGAGACCTTATGCCCTCCAGACGTTGACAACATGAAAATATTCTTGGCTTTCTTGAAATCATATTTTAAGTGTTTCCAGATTAAAATTGCAGTTAAATCATTAAAAATACGCTTGAAAGTAAAAGCTACAGAGGTGTATACAAATCTTAGTCTTTAGTTTGGCGTGTTTTTTAAAGTTTACAATTAGGGGGACAATAATTTAGTATCTAATTACACCTAGTACACAGGGGCTATATTAAAGATAGCATCCAAACGCAATCAAATACTGGAGGCTTTCTACCCAACAATAACGTAACAGACTGGTTTTGTTAGTTTAAGATGGCATTTCAACACTCTTAATGTAGGGGTTTTTTTTGTTTGTTTGTTTGTTTGTTAACATTAATGGTCTATTGTTGGGTTTGGAATACTACATTCAGGATTTCATAAGTACTACCATAGAGTTTTATAAATCTTGATTCAGACCAGATAAAACAGAAATCCTCCCCTGGAAGCAATGAAGTTTCATTTCTATACACTACCTACCCCTATATAAGTAGAGGCCACGCTTGTACTTTTCCCAGCTGTCCCCAACTGCTTCATATACCAAATGCCACATTTTCCATCTGCCAATCCCCCACAAAATATACCTTAGTTTGGATCTTCAGCTGGTTATAAATAATTTTTCCCCACCCCTCACAAACAGATACTAGTTAGTCCCACTTCCCTATGTCCAAAACAACTTTCTCTAGTATAATTAACAATTAATCATCATGCTGACCACACTTCCTGACCAAGATTTTATAAGCCAGGCAGGTTTTTTTTCCTATTGTCTGTTTAATTTTCTGAATCAATCAGTCAATCAGTCATAGATATTTAGTGCAATTTGGCTATAATCTTAGCAGTGTGCAGAAAAAAAGTGGTCTGAAAAAAGCAACAAATGGTCTGAAAGAGCTGGACAGTTGTCTGCTGAGAAAAGGAAATATAGCTTTTGAGTTCAAATAGAAAGACTAGAGGATATTTGATTTGAAAGTAACAAAGAGAGATTCATCAACTCTCTCAAAAGTTTTACTTAAAATGTTTTCCTTTCACCTATTATCGAGTACTCTGGAGGTTGAAGTAGCCAGTTCTTCTAAAGTCTGCTGAAAGAGCTCTTTGTTCTCATCAATGAAGTGCCGCTGCATCTCAGACATCTGAGCCATGATCTTCTCTCTGCGCAGCCTAGCAATCTCAGCTTTTCGCTTCCTCTCAGCTTTGTCTTTATCTCGTGAACCCTGCAATTTTATTGTTCAGTTAAAATTTTTTAAAACATATTACAATGGACCAAAAACGGTTCCTAACATTTCTGTAACTGTTGTTCTTTGAGATGTGTTGCACATATCCATTCCAATGGAGGTGTGTGCGTGCCCCGAACAGAGTTGCTGGATTTTTTTCCCTTAGTTGTATCTGTTAGACCAGCTCTAGCGCCCCCTGGAGTCACGTGCTCATAGCGTCGGTATAAAGGACCCTGACAACTCCGCTCCCCTTCGGTTTCTACTTACCGACTGTCTCTGAGAACGGGGACAGAGGGTAGGTTTTGGAATTGACATGTGCAACGTATCAAAGAACAACCGTTACAGAAAGGCTAGTAACCATTTTTTCTTATTCAAGTGCTTGGACATGTCCATTCCAATGTAGGCGACTCACAAGTAGTTGCACTGGAGGTGGGTTTGGAGATTAAGGACAGGCCAACTGTAACATAGCCCAGTCAAAGCTGGCATGCTCTCTGTCCTGTTGTGTAATGGCATAGCGAGTCATGAACGTGTGAACTGTCAACCAAGTTGCCACCCTGCAGATGTCCTGAATTGGAACTTGTGCTAAAAAAGTGGCAGAGTAGGCTTGGGACCTTGTAGAATGCACCGTAGGTTAGCCCGGGGCAGAATATCCACAAGCTTGTAACATGCTCTGAGACACTAAGTAATCCACGATGAGATTCTCTGTGCAGAAATGGGGAGACCTTTCATTCTTTCTGCTACTACTATGAACAGCTGAGTGGATCTGTGGAATGGTTTGGTTGTTTGTATGTAAAACAGACAGGGCACACTGAATGTCCAACGAATGGAGGCAATATTCTTCTCTATTTTCATGTGGCTTATGGCAGAACACTGGCAGAAAAACTGCTCGATAGCAATGGAATTGCGAGACCTCTTTCAGAAGGAATCACGGGTGTAGTCTCAACTGAATGTTGTGTTTGAAAAAGACCGTATGTGGGGGCTCCAAGGTAAAGGCTTGGATCTCTGAAACCTTCCTGGCCGAAGTGATGGCCAGCAGGAAGCCTACTTTCCAGGGGTGATGCAACAGCGAGCATGTTGCCAGAGGGTTCAAACAGGGGTCCTGTGAGCTTTGACAGGACAAGGTATAGGTTCCACATGGGGATGGGATCCCTGACTGATGAAAGAGCTAGACTTTGTTGTCCAAGCAGAAGCAGGTAATCTAGAATAAGTTGCAGGGATGACTGCAAGGGCAGGAACACCAGATGGAGGATCACTTCCATTTTGCCAGGTATGTGGCTCTGGTAGATGGTTTTCTACTGCCCATTAGGACCTCACGGACTTGCTCCAAGCAAACTAGCTCCTCTGAATTCAACCATGGATCTTCCAGGCTGTCAGATGAAGGGATGTGAGGATAGAATGCCGCAGTCAGCCACGACTCCAGGATATCAAGTTGGGATTCAGCAGAAACTACAGTGGTGTCTCCATTTCCAGTGCTGCCTGGGCCACGCCGGGTCTAAGAGGATGACCCATGCTCAGTCCCACTTGATCTTCATCAAAACCCTGTGAATCAGTGGATCAGGAGGAAATGTCTAGTACAGGTGCTTTGTACACTGTAACTGGAATGCATCTGCGAGAGACCTTGGGCTGTGACCTCGCAGGAAAAACTGGGAGCATTTCCTGTTGGTTCAGGTGGCAAACTGATGTATAAGGGGAGTCCCCCACCATAAGAAGATGTCCCTCACAATGTCTGGACAGAAAGACCTCTCATGGCAAGAGGACAAAGATCTGCTGAGGCTATCTGTCAGCTGGTTCTGAGTCCCAGGAACGCAAGATGACTCTGACTGATGGAGTGATTGATATAGAACTCTCACAGATGGATTGCTTCCTGGCCCAGGGGGAAAAAACACGGCCCACCCTGCCTGTTTATGTAGAACATAGCAATTCTATTGTCCATGAGGATTGAAATGGATTTGCCAGTCAGGTGAGGTAGAAATGCCTGGCAGGCTAGCCACACTGCCCTAAATTCCCTGACACTGATGTGCAGAGAGAGCTCTTTTTGAGTCAGGGCCAACACATCACATACCAGGGACAAGGATGGCTAGGGATTCAAGAAGGGTACCCCTACACATACAATCTGGCTGTCCAGCCACCATATTGGCAAGTTGAGGACCTGTACTGGAATTGTGAGCACTGAGTCAAAGTGATGGTAAGAGGGAGAGTAGACTGTGGCTAGCCAGTCTTGTAGAAGTCGGAGACAAAGTCTTGCGTGTTGTACTATATATGTGCATGATGCCATGTGACCCAGAATGCTCAGGCAGTTTTGCATGGTTGTGATCCAATGACCTTAAAGAGATATTATTAGGGATGAAACTGAGAGGATCCAGTCATCCGGAATTAGAACCCTTGCTTGCACAGAGTCTAGTAGTGCTCCAATCAACTCTATCATCTAAACTGGGATCAAGGTGGACTTCTGGACATTTAACAGAAGACCTATTGCTTTGAAAATCGACTGGATGAGAAAGATGTCTGCTTCCATTTGCACTCTGGACTGGCCCTTGACCTGCCAGTTGTCAATGTATGGGAAAACAGGGACTCCCTTCTTTCTGAAGAAGGCTGCTACTACCACCATGCACTTTCTGAAAACGTGCAGGACAGTCGACAGGCTGAAAGGGAGCACCACAAACTGGCAGTGGTTTCAGTTCACTACAAACGTTAGGAAACACCTGTGACCAGGAAAAATTGAAATGTGGAAGTAAGCTTCCTTTAGATTGAGGTTACCATACTAATCCCCAGGATCCCGTGAGGGAATGATGGAACTCAAGGAGACCATGTGGAACCTCAGGTTCTTGAGATATCAGTTGAGACATCACAGGTTTTGAATAGGTCTGAGACCACCTTTGGCTTTCGGAATTAGGCAATAGGGGAATAGAACCCCTTTCCTCAAGTGAGTGGGAACCTCCTGACAGCTCCCACCTGAAGGAGGGATTAGCCTTCTTGTTCCAATAGAAGCTTTTGAAAAGGGTCCCTGAAGAGGGATGGGAACGGTGTGGGGGTAGAAAGGAATTGGATGGTGTAACCCAGTTCTACCATGCTGAGAAACCTGCGGTCTGAGGTCATATGGGTCTAGGCATCCAGGAAATATGAAAGGCAGTTGGAGAATAGGGGGTAGCTAGATCCAATACATCTGGGATTCCGATGTTGACCTCGAGCGTCTCATCAAAACCTGTGTTAAGCCCTGCACATTTGTTTCCCAGACAACCAGCATTGTCCAATCGAGGAAGATTGGGGAAGGAGCTTGAGCCTAAATCCCCTGTATCTCCTCCTCTGTTGATCCTGCCTGGCAGTCTGTGGGAAGTAATGGCTCATCTGCTGAGGCCTATACTGCTTCCTTAAACCTGCTGGGTACATAAAGTCCCAGGGATTTCAAGGTCGTCTGGGAACCCTTAAGGCTGTGCAGTCTATCATCTGTCTTCTCCAAGAAAGGCGAGAAGCCCTTGAATGGGAGATCCTGTACGGTCTGTTGCATTTCCTGGGGAAGTCCTGAGAACTGCAACCAAGAGCTCCTGTGCATTGTAACTGCAGTTGCCATTGACCTGGCTACAGCATCAGTGGCATCCAGGGCCACCTGCACGGACACATGAGCCACGGTCTTGCCTTCCTCATTTAGGGAGAAAAACTCCTGCTTGGATTCCTGGGGAAATAGCCTCCCAAATTTTATCAGTGACTCCCACATATTAAAGTCATAGCACCCCAGCAGGGCCTGCTAGTTACCTATATGAAGCTGAAGGTCCCTGACGAATATGCCTTCTGCCCGAACAGGTAGAACTTCTTAAGGTCCTTTGCTTAGGGCATAGAACCCGCCTGTCCTGGGTGACCTCACTCATTAGCTGTTGCAACCACCAACGACCCCAGGGGGGAAGTGCAAAAAAAGAAATTCGTACCCCTTGGCAGGAACAAAGTATTTCCGCTCTCTGAGTTTTGCTGTTGTTGGGAGGGAGGCAGGGGTTTGCCACAGGGCCTTAAGCGGTTCCATGAGCAATAGAGCTACTCTAGATGGGCCCACTGGCAAAAGAACATCGAGAAGGCCACGTGTGACCTCCTTAACCACCTCTGCTTGGACCCCTACGTTTAAGGCTATCTGTTTCAACAGATCATGGTAAGCCTTATTGTCATCTAAAGATGCGGAGGTCACTAGTGCCACTGTGGAAGGAGAAGGAGGCAACTAATGTTGGACCAGGCACCTCAGTTGGTTTCTCAGCACTCACAGGAGCCTGCAGGGCTTCCTCCTGGGGTGTGGTTCTGTATTTGGTACCAGAGTCCAGTTCTGGGGTATCCCTGCGCAGTACCGGGGTGCCCTGGCTTCTCAAAGAAGTCCCTGGGGCGGGGGAGAGAACCCCCAAAGGTTCCAGAAGGGCCACTGCATGGTAGACAGACCCCATAGATATGATGGCCAGGTGCCCTGGGGTACCAAAGAACTTGGTGCTGAGGTGGGGTAAGAACACCTGGGGAGCAGTGACGTCGGCTGCATTCATGAGGGGAAAACAATCTCACTTCCAAATCGGATGACGATGAGCTGTGCTGTGGAGACTAGGGTGGTGCCATGCCACTCAGTACTGGAGAGGGTCGCGGAAGAGATCTTGAAGCTGTCAGCGACCCTGAGTCATCATCATAGGCCGCTGTGGTGCCATGGCTGCAGGTTCCTGATGGTGATGTATCAGGGACAAAAAGGGCCTGACATAGCTCTCCCTCTCTCTCCTAGTCCTTTGGCACCAAAGATCTCTTCTCCTGGTGCTTTCGGTGTTTCTTTCTGTGCACCAGAGATGATCAGTGCTGGGAGACCCAGGTTGATGGAGGAGTGCTCTGCACCAAGGCAGAGGTACTCAGTGCCGAGTCCAAGCACGGTTCTGAGGCTGGCCTTAGGGCTGCCTCCATGAGTAGGACCTTTAGTCGAGCAGCTTGGTCCTTCTGAATCCAGGGCTTAAGCTCCTTGCCAATTTGACAGCAGTCTTTCCTATGAGCTTCCCCTAAACACTTGATGCAGCTTGAGTGCAGGTTTCTCAAGAGGCATAGACTTGAACAAAGGGCCGAGAGTGGGGGGAAGCCGGTACAAATTACTGGGGCCTGGCGGTCCCAAAGAGGGCCCGGAGCACGGCTTTGTTGGCCCTGTTTAGCCGGTCTGCCCTTGCTGGGGGGCCCGAACCCGCTCTCCGTGGCCCTGGGCTTGAATGTTGGTGACCAAGGTGTGCCTCTGCACTGGGACAGTGGACCACTCCCTTATCTAAGAGCTGAGAAGCCCAAACTATTTAGAAACTACTAAAACTACACTAACTTCTAAAAAACTACAATAACTATGCAAACTAAAACTGAGAGAAAATCCACTAAGTACTACCTAGGCCATGAAGGTTCAAGCAACTGTCATGGGCAGTAAGAAGGAACTGAAGGGGAGCGGGGTTGGTACAGACGCTATGAGCGTGCGATGGGAGAGCTCAAACCAACTCAATGGATACCACTAATGGAAAAAATGCCAGCAACTGTGCTCGGGGCACACACACACGTACATTGCAAATTACATGTGCAAGCACTTGAAGAACTTAATGTTACATTTCTAATTTTTACCATATTAACTTTTTAATTCCTCAGCTATTTATAAGTCACAAATGATTATACACAAATATATATATATATAAAATGATTGTTTGGCTGTTATGCAGTCCTCATCTGTCTGGCTCAAGTAAAGGCCAGGCAGAAATACAGACCGTGCAAGAGTCCCAGAAGTAGAGAGGCTGCTTCATTTCTTCTCCTGTGGAGAAGGTGGGGCCATGGCAGTGCCTTCCCCTCCATGTAAACTATCCTTCCCTAAGATATTGTGTCTTCCCAATACCCTTTACTCTAAGCCATGCCTAACAAGCGTAATCTAGACCTAAACAAATAGATAGGGTGATCTAATACCCTTGGAACAACCTACAGAATAAGAGAAACAATATTTAATCTCTTAAATGTCTCTGAGCAGCTTCCAAAATAGTCAGAAATAACAGAAAGAGCAAAGTCTCCAGGCCGTGCTTACCAGCTAGGGAGGCCTCACACAGGAAAAATGCAGACTCAGTGATGAAATCATGAATAAGAACGCCTCCCCACAGACTGAACTAACCTCTCTGTACCAAGGCTGACTAAATGGCAGCTTGTGTGCCAGAATTTGAACTAAGTTTTTAAAAGACATATCTGCAGATTCTGTCATGATTTTAGATCACTAATTAAAAATGTCATCCATTGCAGTTCATGATCTACAGCTGTTTTAGTACAACTAACTTCATAACCTGTTGTAGCTTATTTTTACCTCTTCTATAATATTTCCTTCAGTCTCAGGGACAGGACTTGCAGAAGAGCTCTCTCTTAGCTTCTTAATGGCATTAAAAGTCTGCAACAAGAAAAATTAGTTAGCTTGTGGCATTTAAATAATACAAATAATAACTGTTTGTTAGCTATGATAGTGGACCAAGGACCAGAAACCCACTGTGCTGAATGCTGTAAGATGAGAGGATGCAACAAACAAACTGGGGGAGGAGAGCATAAGGGAACAGTGACTTTTTCTAATAATGAATTTCTAAAACCAGCCCAATTTAATTAGCTAAGCATTGTGATCATTTTATATCATTCGTGAAAAATCCTAAAAATAACACTCTGATTTACCTTCAGAATCCATCTGATCATGTCCTTGTGCACTTCTAGATGAGGTGCATTTTGCAAAGTTTCTAGCATAGCTAATATACTAGGGGAATTACTGGGTGCCTCACCAGGTCCTACAACAAAGAAAGATATAGACAGCTATACTCAGTGTATTTGACTAAACATGTTATGTTTCAAAATAACTTCATAAGCCATCTCTAAATCCTATATATTAGAGATGTAACAGTCTAAAAATCCTGCCTTTTGACTGGGTTTTCAAGACCATACACACTGTCACTCTGCTCTCTGTGCTAGCTTGGAACTGATACAAGGGAATGATAGTGATAAACTTTCTGCTCACTTCAAAGCAAGAATCTTGTCAATATAGTGACTCTACCAGATCACAGGAACTAGCTGGAAGATGCAGTGAAGGAATAACAAGATACTTATATCAAATATATAGCTAAGCCCAACAGACCCAGTGTTTGGTCATTAAATTAAGGAGCAGGATTTTAAGATTGTTGCAATATTAATTTGGTCAATTCGTAGTAAAAGAAACAACAAAGAAAGCTTATCAGTGGGACATTTTAAAAATAATGTAATATTAGAAAAAGAATATTTAAAACACAGGAGATAAATATTAAGCTTCTCAGGCACGATACTATCCCTATTGTTAGCTATTTCAGAACCTAAACACTTATGTACATGTACATTTTCTACAATACATTATTTCTGTAGAATTCTATACTTCTGGGGGTTTTGTGCATTGAATTATATACACACAGATTTAAAGTGTATTTAAAAAGCATCTTTTAAATTTGCTAAACGTCTGAGGAATGGACGTACTTGAGATCTTCTGAGTGAAGGTAAATGTTACAACATTCTCTTCATTGAGATTCTCTAGGTGTTGTTTTTCTTCTTGTAGTGCCATTCCAATCAAGTGCAAAACCTAAATAAAATCACAAAATTTCAGACCTTGTATGAAAAAACATTTTATACAAACCCCTAATGTCTATAAAGGCACTAAAAACACTCTATTCAGAGAGAAACAATTGAGTAAAAAGCAAAATTACAAGAAAGTGAACTTTAGATAGTAACTACTAGATTGTCTTTGCAGCGTAGTTGTAGCTGTGTCAGTCCCAGGATATTAAAGAGACAAAGTGGGTGAGATAATTTATTGGATCAACTTCTGTTGGTGAAAGAAGCTTTCAAGCCACACAGAGGCATGAAGACAAGCTCTGTGTGGCTTGAAAATTTGTCTCTCTCACCAACAGAAGTTGGTCCAAGAAAAGATATTACGTCACCCACCCCATCTCGCTAAGATTGTCTTTGGCATATCCGTCTTCATTCTGAAGACTTATTTGAAATAAGTTTTTATTACTATATCCAAGTCACAAAAAAGTACTGTATTCTACATGTTTATTTCCAACGTTCTGTTTTTCCGTGTAGCAACTGTGAAGAAAAGGTTACTTATCTGTACAGTAACTGGAGTTACTTGGGATGTGTTGTCCCTTTGGGTGCTCCACCTTAGGGTGTGCACGCTACAATGTATTCTTGGAGATTTTTAGTTAGCAGCAGCCACTGGTCCAGAGGTCTGCACCTACGCCCTCATGCTCTAGTACAAGGATATATAAGAAGGGGCAGACCTGCCATCACTCCATTCCTTCTCAACCAAAAACCCCAAAAGACTATGCAGCCGATGGGAAGGCAATGATGGAGCAAAGAGTGTTTCTGACCTGATGCGAGTTACAGGATGGTGTGTCCTCTGCCAGTTGGCACTGAGTGACTCCTTGGGTCACACTGTGACCCAAGGATGGCACTGGAGTTGAAGGCGGCTTCTTAAAGAAGTCCTTGCTCCTCGAGGTGTCCTTTGGTCTGGAGGTCTCCGCCTCTGGTACCAACGATGACAGTGCTCTTCGATGCAGTTTGCTAGAAGACTTCTTGATGAGTTGTGCACCAGAAGTCTTCTTGGTCTACTGGCATCTTGGTCCAGGTGCCTGTAGAAGACTCAGCAGTACCCATCTCAGGATGTAAAGTCTCCTAGCTCCCTGGCCTCAAAGGTGACTTTTCCCTTCTTCCGGAGTCTCTCTAGGGAATGTGGTTTCTTCTTTTTAGAATGCTTCATTTCCAAAGCTGGCCCATGGTCTCTGTTTACCAAGGGTGAAGTCACTGGAACAGTCTGAGTAGCTGAGGTCAATGTACAGAGACGAAGTAGGACCCCGCACTTCTCAAGAAATGCTTCATGAAGAGGAGCTTCAATCTATCTTTCCTCCGTTTCCCAGATCTGCTCAAATCTGGAGCAGATCTTGCACTTAGATGGGCCATGGGACTCTCTCTGAGGCACCTGGAACGCCCATCACTGAGGGGACTGACCCGTCGCAGGTCTTGCAGGGTTGGAAACACAGGATCTTTGGCATAATCCAACCAGGGAGAATGCAGACAAACACCAAGGGTGAAGGCGGCCCTGACTGCAAAAATACTGGATGGGGACTGAGGGGAGGACCCCCCAAAAGCGTACGCCTGTGCTTAAACCAAATGAGAAACGAAGAACAAAATTAAATAAAACACTAAGAAAAAAAAATAAAGAATAAAGGTGGTAGCTGTGAAGTTAACATGGACACTACAATGCTCCATCTCGAGCCAAAGACATCTGTGAAGGAACTAGAGTGGCAGTGGCAGGTTTGCCCCTCCCTACATATCCTTGCATCAGAGCACAATGGTGTACAGCGTGCAGGCACAGGCCCTGCTAACTAAAAATCTGCGATCAAGAATGCATGGGAGCACATACATCCAAAGGTGAAGCACCCGTAGGGACTATAGCACAAAGAACTACCATGGTTTGGGTTAACCACAACCTGCTTCTGCTTTATTTCTTCACTTGTTGGGGATAGCCACATATTATTATTGGGACTTTTGCATAAAATGCATGCACAAGTTTTAAACTTCTTTGCCCTAACATACAGGAAAAAGTTACCTGAAAAAACTAAAACATGAACTATTAAAACTTACCTGTCTAGCAGCACCTTAAGATTGAAATAAAAATCAGTTATCCAGCTATTTCCCAGTTTATAAATGGTGCCCCATTAAACTGAAAATACAAACTAACCAAACTGGCCATAAAATGACCGAAATCAAGAGTTTAAAATAGATAAACCTAGAAGTGAGCTCTGAAGCATGTCAAATATACTGTCTCTGGCTACCATAGATTAAGTTCTGGAAAAGTCAGAGAAAATTCTTCCACATGTACTGGAGCATTCAATTCCAGGAATTAAGAAAAAGGGGAACCTAGTAAATTGTAACCACCTTGAGCCATTTATTAGACAAACAGTCACTAATCCTGAGTGTAACACAGCTGAAGATAATAAAGGGAAAGTGCAAAGCCCTGGGATCCTTCAACATAACCAAGGAATTAGAATGAATTAACTGGAAAACTATTAATTCAAGCCAAATTATCTGAATTCTCAGGGTAATTGTCAATATGATGCAGTCTGTCACTGTTCGGGCAAAATTCTGCTCTCGAGTACATGCATTCAACTTCCATTCATTTCAATGGGACTAACATGCAAGTATCAGAGTAGAATTAGGCTCACATATTCAAATACTGATTCTATTAAATGTATGAAAGATATGTTACTGAATGATGATTAAGGCTAAAATTGACTTGATTAAAAATAACTGGGGGCAGGGCTAAATAGGGAGGAGAAATGGAGTCTCATGGGGGAACAGGGAGACTGACAGGCCAAGACCCCCACCACTGTGAGGGACACCCCCGGCTCCAGCAGCTGCAGCCCCCTGCTCCAGAGCTGGCTGTAGCCCCCGGGCAGGGGTGCGCAGCCCCGGCTGCAACATGGTGCCCAGCAGAAGCCATGTGGCTGGCTGGGGCACAGCAGGAGCGGCGCAGCCCCAGCTCTGGAGCTGGCTGCAGCCAGCTGCTGGTGCTGGAAAGGGGCATGCAGCCCCAACTGTAGCTCCCTCCAGAAGCCGCGGGGCTGGGGTGCACAGCCCTGGCTGCAGCAGAGCCCCCCGCAGTAGCCACAGGAAAAGGGGTACGGCAGGGGGTGCACAGCCACAGCTCTGGAGCTGGCCACAGCTGTGGGGTAGAGGCGCAGCCACAAGGGTGCACAGCCCCCACTCTAGAGCTGGCCACAGCTGTGGGCCAGGGGCACACAGCCTGGCTGCAGTCCCTCCACAAACTGCAGGGCAGGAGCTGCAGGATCCTGATTCCAGCCATCCAGCCCCAGCTGCAGCAGGGCAGGGGCACACAGTCCTGCCTCCAGCCCCTGCTTCAGCTGCTGACAGCTGAAGTGGAAGAAGTCATGGAGGTCTGGTAAATTCATGGACTCCGTGACTGCCGTGACCTCCCTGACTAAATCGTAGCCTTAATTATGATTAAACTTCCTGACTCTTACGTTGTTAAGATTTCAATGTTATGGTTCCCATATCAATTGCATCGTGTCCCTCTAGCACAGTTATTATTTTGTACAGTATTACTGTGTGATATTCAATTCAGTTCAAATTTATACACTGCATATTTTGAGCGCAAAGCGTCAAATTAGAGTGAATTTTAAGAACAGCTGGGAAATTCAGTCTGAACATTCCAATAAAGACAGGTATGATCTCAGAATCAAATACATTTTCAAATGGTTAGAATTTTGAGCCCAATCCCGCAGTCTTTACACAGATGAGTAATTCTTACTTTTGCCAGTTAAGATTAAACTTTTATTTGTAAACTAAATTTTTTCACACATCAAGGACAAGGGCCCTCATGGGGGATTAAGTCTATGCCAAGCTTGAAAATGTGGTGGTGTCTTTTTTTAAAAAAAGGCAATTATAAAGTTATACAGAGAATCTGAAAAGTCCCGTAACTGGAGAAAATTGCTTTTTAGTCTCGTTTTTGTGTCTCAAAATTCCATTCAGTTGTGTTTCAAATAAAAAAAAAAACAAACAAAAAAACAAAAAAAAATAATTTTTCAAAAAAGATTTACCATTGAATAGAGAACAAGCTTTGGATATTTCAACACCCAAATGTACTGTTTTTTTTAAAAAGTTACAGAACCTTGAAAACACAAGGTTGCAAGAGAAAGAAAATGCTTTCCCTACCATAAAATTATAGAATTATTCTAACTAGTCCAAACAGAATTCTTTCCTCTTACATATATAAATATATTTGAAATTGAGGCCACCTGTTAAAAATCTACGAAGAGCTCCAGAACATGCTTCCCCTATCTGTGTTTTCATACTCAAAGATGATTTACTGCATGCAATTCAAAACTAATATTAATTAGTTGATATTTTGAAGACCCTAGGTGTTATTTTTCTAACTAACAGTAAGCTAGAAAAAAAATCCTCTATTTACATTTGATCTTCTACATTTTTCATGCTTACTTCATTTGGCAGTTAAGATATTCCTGATGCCATTGAAGCTACCAGGGTCTATACATAGTTGTAAATATCAATACTTAAAATGGATATTTCTACTCTAACACGTCCACAGACTTAAACATCTATACATACCCTCTGCAGCATGGACTCTGACCAGGCATAGCTGTTATGTTCTACTGCCCACTGGAGTATTGTTCCCATAATGCACAACATGACATCGGATTGGAGAATATTAATCAGGCTTGCAAAAAGAGGAGAGAGAGGAGGCAGAACAGGAGGAGGAAGTGCTGAAACAGAAATTACTTTGCTAAACATTAAAGCTTTTGAAACGTTCCCAATACTTACACAATTTAGAACTTCTCTTAACTTAGTAGACTCTAAACCAATATACTAAAATTGCTTGATAAGTTGCATTATTAGATAAAGTACTTCATAAACCTAAAAACTACTTAACTGAATTATAAAAAAGCATTAAACAGAGACATGGAACAAAGGATAGCATTAATTTCCCCACAAACCTTTTTGCTTTACATTATTGGGGTAATGAAGTAAGCATTAATATATAAAACACTAAGGGTAGGCAATACAGATAGAATAATTTTTTTTTCTGAAAATAGGACACCTTTGTTTAACAAGAATTACTCTGAGTCAGAAAAGCAACTATGCTGGGGGGATAAAGAATTCAGGAGGCTGACTCCAAGACAGACTTAAATTCAAATCCTTGCTTACTGAGTTGGAGAAAAAAAGATTGCTTTTTGGGTAATCTAAAAAGTGTTGTTACTCTAATGCATAGCCTTTGAGTGTGAAAATAAGAGAAAACGGGGATATCCATGTGAATATATATACACACACCATACTTCCCCCCCACCCAGTTCCCCAAGGTAATACCTGTATCTTCTCTGTTTTGTCTTTTCAGCTTTCTTTGTGCTTCCTCTGCCTGACAAAAGGAATGGTGCAAAGATTATTCCAAATCTGTACAAAGACAAACTGACAACACACACATACCCTCTACTTTTTAAACACAACAATTATGAGAAAAGTCTGAACATTTATAATCGGAAGTACTGAAGTGGCGAACTCCATAAAACTGAATGGAAACTTATGTCATCAAAATATTTTGGTACATTAAGACCCTAACCAAGCAATGAGTTCTGTGCAGGCAGACTTCTACACCTACATGAAGCCTCACTGATTTCAGTGGATCTCTCTACAGTGGTCCACTGGCATTGGGTTTATTGCAGAATCAGAGTCAAATTCTCTAAATATGATCTCAAAGAGTAAAGCTTGTTTAAAAATATTGGCTCATATTAGCACTTGAAAGAAGAATACAGCTCTAGAAGCCAAGTATACAGAAGAGAGTTTAAGAAGTGATAAGTCTCTTGGGTTTTGTTAGTTACCTTAGATTGCTCTGCCCTTGAAAAGTGATAGAAATAGAGATTGAAATCCTTGGTACATTCTGGTTTTAGTTCATACAATCCTCTGCCCGTTAATCCAGGTTTTCTATAAAGAAAGAATATATGTTAGTTACAACCATTTATATGAGCAACTTAATCCTAAATTGGCATGATTAGAAATTGCTGCTCATGAAATGTCCTAGGAATAAAATAGCAGAGGTGATACAGGTTATGAATGAGGCACATTAGCAGAGCTGTGTGGGGAAATACTTTGGCTCTGGCCTATGGTTTTACTCCCTTACATAAATAACTCGCATTCAATTTTTTAAAGTGAGTTATTAGAATAAAAAGTAAAACATACTTGAAACAGGCAACAGCTTCAATCACACTTTCCATTCCAGTCTCCTTGTTCTCCTGCATGGAGTTAAAAAAAAATAGAAATGATGCATAACCACATTAGTTATCTGATTAACTTCTTTCCTGCCATATCAAATACAACACCAGGCACGTGACGCAAAATATACGCAGTACTAAGTCATTCTTCAGGCACTTTTTATGTATGTCTTTTTTAGTAGTCTTTAAAACACATTCAACAGTTTTTACAGTTTTATCTTAAAAGAGACTGTGCCAATTCAGAGTCACATTTCAGTACAATTTTTTTTAAAGCTACTATTGTACAAGTTACACCTAAAATTACTGGAACTGAAAGATTAAAAAACAGAACTATTTTCTTTAGTTACTTTATGCATTTGTCAGCATCTTATGTATAGTCAGTTTCCCCTGTTTCTGAGAGCCTTTGATACAGCACCAAGTGAGCAAAGTAAAAGAAATAGGAAAATGTTCTTGCAATCCCCCTTTCAAACTCCCCCACCAAAACAAACCAATCAACCTACCCACAACACCCGGCAGGAGGACTCATGGTTTGTGAAGTACTTAAAGCATTTTTAAAAATTGATTAGATTTCAAGTTGCATGCAAGCATCTGCCCTTTAAGATGTGTTACAAAAACCAAAACCAGACATTCATACATTCTCTCTAGATCATTAGATCGTACCTTATTTAACTATTCAAGAATCACAGATGTAACTCATTTTAAATTCCAGATTTTAATCCACTTTGGTTTCTCAAGTGATTCATAGAGATTGGAATCATCTCCATAAAAGTTAAATTTTCGTTGATTAAAAATATAATTACACAACTTGAAAGTAAGTCACAATTCTTCCAGAGTTTTCAGTTTAAATTCTTTTAAAGTCACATTTTAAAAACATTAGAAAAATTCTCTTTTTGCTTTCTTATAAGTATTTATCAAAGATTTACAATAATCAGCGTTTCTTCTCACCCAAGTTCAGTGTTCCATTTTACAATATGCTATATTTATAATACCATGCAGTCTCAATTAGCCAAGAACTTCAGCATCCCTGAATACATCATAAGCTACAGTAACTCCTCACTTGAAGTCGTCCCAGTTAACCTTGTTTCATTGTTACATTGCTGATCAATTAGGGAACATGCTCATTTAAAGTTGTGTAATGCTCCCTTCTAACATCTTGGCAGCCACCTGCTTTGTCTACTGCTTGCACGAAGAGCAACCCCTTGCAGCTAGCTGGTGGGGGCTTGGAACCAGGGTGATCGGCAGCCCCCATCAGCTCACCCTATCAGCTCCCCGCTTCCCTAAAATCCCTGTGCAGCAGCTGCCTGTAGTTCAGCTGTGTCTCTTCCACACTGCCACATATGCTGCTTCTGCCCTCTGCCTTGGAGCTGCTCCCTGAGACTCCCGCTTGCTTTGCCAGGGGGAGGGAAGGAAGAGGGGGGCTAATGTCAGGGTAACCCTTTTCCCTTGCTCCTGCACCTCGCTTACCCCGTCTTCCATAGAGCAGGGTTCAGGACAGAGGGAGCTTGCAGCAGCTCTGGTCTCAGCAAGCTGATCTAATTAACAAGGCAGTGTAATTAAGGGAAATGACATATCTCCCTCCATTCCAGCTGCCTTGCAGAGTGAGAGAGTTAACTCTTGAGGGCTCAGCCAACTGCTAGTTCATCATTTAGCAGTAAGGGAAATATCCCACCCTCTGACTCCTCCACCTCAACCAAGCTTCACAATCATCATCACTGTGCACCAGTATTAAATTGTTTGTTTAAAACTTATTTTGTGTGTGCGTGTGGGGGGTGGGGGGTGTTGGTCTTTTGTCTGGTGAAAAAAAATTCCCTGGAACCTAAGCCTCTCATTTATATTAATTCTTATGGGGAAATTGGATTCGCTTAACATCGTTTCACTTAAAGTTGCATTTTTCAGGAACATCACGTTAAGTGAGGAGTTACTGTAATTGAAAGTTTATATTGTTGCAAGGGCTATTCAGTAGGTTTTAAACCTGCAGTTGGGATCCTCTACTGACTATACATTCCAAGAGACAAAGTGGGTGAAGTAATATCTTTTGTAGGACCAACTTCTGCTGGTGATAGAGACAAGCTTTGAAGCCACACAGATCTCTTCTTCAGGTCTGGGAAAGGTACTCAGATAGTCACCAAAGGCATGTCACCAGGTCTCTCAATTATTGACAGCATGAAGGCAGATGGCTAAGGAGTTCCTAATTCTCCACTACTTTCTCTTCTATAGAATTTCCTTCTTCCCCCACACAACCCTCCACCAACTGTTTGAGTAGCATTTATCTGAACTTGCCCATACCCTTATCTTACAGAGGAACATGCTCCCAGCTTAAGGTATGGGACACATGCCTGTTTCAGAAGATTCAGACACATAAGGTTTAGATACAGGTTACTTTGTACATAATTTTTTTCAAGTTACTTACATCTTCTGGTAATGCTTTTACTAATTCACTGTGGGCCATGGGTCTGATGCTCAGCTGATGGATAATTTCTCGTTTGATTTCCTCTGTAGCATTTACCTGTCCTACTCCAGGACTAAATCTCTCTCCTGTAAAAATAAAAACAATTAACATATCATGAACACAATAAGGAACATAAATTCATAATTAATCACTGAAAGACTAGTTTAAAGTAAGTATTCTTATTCCCCCATAGCCTGAGGGAAAGGGGCTCTCATGGAGTCTGGCTCACCCAACACTCTTCCCAAACCACAAATTAAGCCAACCTAGCCTTGAGGCTCTGTATCTTTATGAGTATTCGTCTAGAGAAAAATGACTGGAGTGAATTCTTTTGGGGACTGGTAAATGTGACTCTTAGGTTAGAGGGGCCACTGCTGAACCAAGCAGAGCCTTTCCTTACTCCTAGGAAAGGATCATGAGATGCAAGAAATGACAGAACAGAAAAAAAACCAAACTCAAGTGGTCCACATGGCAATGTAAAATGACACCAAGATGATCCAACTTGAAATGAATTGATTAAATATATATCTTAACTTACCAACAATCATTATAATTAGATACAGCATTTCTTCTATAAGAGTATTATTCTGCTGAACTACATCCTGAACGAAAATAAATGGAGAACGAATGAATAAACATTTTTCAGTTAACAAGTAAACCATTTTAAAATTTTTTTTGGAAATAGGATTTCAAATTGCAACCTAAGGTCTGTTGCCCATGCTCACCCTTAAACCTACCAATGCTAGCCATTTATGGAGATGAAGTAATAATTCTTTACACTCCTCTTAAATGTTAAATGTATGATCCATTATTATTTGTAGTGTTACTTTAAAATTCCAGTTTATTTACACAAAACTGCACCCATAGCAAGTTTTGAGTGTGATTTTTTTTGGTGCATTTCAATACTCAGATGCAAGTTTATGAGGCAAGAAACATCACAACATGCAAGTTCTTCACCACATGCAAACTGAGAATCTTGGTTTTGTTGAAGATTCTTCAACAATTTGAACATCTGTATGGAGGACTGGTTCTCAGACTCAGACTCTAGGACTGGAAGGGACCTCGAGAGGTCATCGAGTCCAGTCCCCTGCCTTCATGGTAGGACCAAATACTGTCTAGACCATCCCTAATAGATATTTATCTAACCTACTCTTAAATATCTCCAGAGATGGAGATTCCACAACTTCCCTAGACAATCTATTCCAGTGTTTAACTACCCTGACAGTTAGGAACTTTTTCCTAATGTCCAACCTGAATCTCCCTTGCTGCAGTTTAAGTCCATTGCTTCTTGTTCCATCATTGGAGGCTAAGGTGAACAAGTTTTCTCCCTCCTCCTGATGACACCCTTTTAGATACCTGAAAACTGCTATCATGTCCCCTCTCAGTCTTCTCTTTTCCAAACTAAACAAACCCAATTCCTTCAGCCTTCCTTCATAGGTCATGTTCTCAAGACCTTTAATCATTCCTGTTGCTCTTCTCTGGACCCTCTCCAATTTCTCCACATCTTTCTTGAAATGCGGTGCCCAGAACTGGACATAATACTCCAGTTGAGGCCTAACCAGCGCAGAGTAAAGCGGAAGAATGACTTCTCGTGTCTTGTTTACAACACACCTGATAATGCATCCCAGAATCACGTTTGCTTTTTTTGCAACAGTATCACACTGTTGACTCATATTAAGCTTGTGGTCTACTATGACCCCTAGATCTCTTTCTGCCATACTCCTTCCTAGACAGTCTCTTCCCATTCTGTATGTGTGAAACTGATTGGTCCTTCCTAAGTGGAGCACTTTGCATTTATCTTTATTGAACTTCATCCTGTTTACCTCAGACCATTTCTCCAATTTGTCCAGATCATTTTGAATTTTGACCCTGTCCTCCAAAGCAGTTGCAATCCCTCCCAGTTTAGCATCGCCCGCAAACTTAATAAGCGTACTTTCTATGCCAACATCTAAATCGTTGATGAAGATATTGAACAGAGCTGGTCCCAAAACAGACCCCTGCGGAACCCCACTTGTTATACCTTTCCAGCAGGATTGGGAGCCATTAATAACTACTCTCTGAGTACGGTTATCCAGCCAGTTATGCACCCATCTTATAGTAGCCCCATCTAAATTGTACTTTCCTAGTTTATCTATAAGAATATCATGCGAGACCGTATCAAATGCCTTACTAAAATCTAGGTATATCACATCCACCACTTCTCCCTTATCCACAAGGCTCGTTATCCTATCAAAGAATGTTATCAGATTAGTTTGACACGATTTGTTCTTTTCAAATCCATGCTGGCTATTCCCTATCACCTTACCACCTTCCAAGTGTTTGCAGATGATTTCTTTAATTACCTGCTCCATTATCTTCCCTGGCACAGAAGTTAAACTAACTGGTCTGTAGTTTCCTGGGTTGTTTTTATTTCCCTTTATATAGATGGGCACTATATTTGCCCCCTCCCAGTCTTCTGGAATCTCCCCCGTCTCCCATGATTTCCCAAAGATAATAGCTAGACGCTCAGATACCTCCTCTATTAACTCCTTGAGTATTCTAGGATGCATTTCATCAGGCCCTGGTGACTTGCAGGCATCTAACTTTCCTAAGTGATTTTTTACTTGCTCTTTTTTTATTTTATCTTCTAATCCTACCCTCTCCCCGTAAGCATTCACTATACTAGACATTCCTTCAGACTTCTCAGTGAAGACCAAAAAAAAGAAGTCATTAAGCATCTCTGCCATTTCCAAGTCTCCCGTTACTGTTTCCCCCTCCTCACTGAGCAGTGACCCTGTCCTTGGTCTTCCTCTTGCTTCTAATGTATTGATAAAAAGTCTTCTTGTTTTCCTTTATTCCTATAGCAAGTTTGAGCTCATTTTGTGCCTTTGCCTTTCTAATCTTGCCTCTGCATTCCTGTGTTATTTGCCTATATTTGTCCTTTGTGATCTGACCTAGTTTCCATTTTTTATATGACGCCTTTTTATTTTGTAGGTCACGCAAGATCTCGTGGTTAAGCCAAGGTGGTCTTTTGCCACATTTTCTATCTTTCCTAACCATCGGAATAGCTTGCTTTTGGGCCCTTAATAGCGTCCCTTTGAAAAACTGCCAACTCTTCTCAGTTGTTTTTCCCCTCAGTCTTGATTCCCATGGGACCTTACCTATCAGCTCTCTGAGCTTACCAAAATCCGCCTTCCTGAAATCCATTGTCTCTATTTTGCTGTACTCCCTTCTACCCTTCCTTAGAATTGCAAACTCTATGATTTCATGATCACTTTCACCCAAGCTTCCTTCTACTTTCAAATTCTCAACAAGTTCCTCCCTATTTGTTAAAATCAAGTCTAGAACAGCTTCCCCCCTAGTAGCTTTTTCAACTTTCTGAAATAAAAAGTTGTCTGCAGTGCAGTCCAGGAACTTATTGGATAGTCTGTGCCCCGTGGTGTTATTTTCCCAACATATATCTGGATAGTTGAAGTCCCCCATCACCACCAAATCTTGGGCTTTGGATGATTTTGTTAGTTGTTCGAAAAAAGCCTCATCCACCTCTTCCACTTGATTAGGTGGCCTGTAGTAGACTCCCAGCACGACATCACCCGTGTTTTTTACCCCTTTTAGCCTAACCCAGAGACTCTCAACACTTCCATCTCCTATGTCCATCTCCACCTCAGTCCAAGTGAGTACATTTTTAATATATAAGGCAACACCTCCTCCGTTTTTCCCCTGTCTATCCTTCCTGAGCAAACTATACCCATCCACACCAACATTCCAGTTGTTTTGTTTTTTAGAAACTAGATAAAAGTTTGTGCATATCAACTTTGTAGGTGCTTATTTAATGGATTTTCTAATTAAATGCATCTTAACTTAATTTACAAAGTTTAGCACTTTCAAAACAGCCTCTCTTGTTTCCCGAGTTCATCTGTGTTAACCCATGTCAGATATGGCATTATTTTGAATAATAACCAGGGTTTCTGCCAGATTCTCCCTCTGGAATCCAACATCATCACTTTTCTCTAACCAGATTGCTGTTGAATGACATGAGAAACTGTCTCCTCACCAAGGGTCCAGTGTAATGTCTTTGCAGAACATTCAGAACCTGATGAGCCAGAGTGTGAGACAACAACCTTAGTATGACATTTTAAATCTACATTTTAAAACCACCCAAGAGATCCTTATAAGGGAAACTGTTCTGCTTTAGTACCACATGTAATAATTTCTCTTTTACATGTCCTAGGAATCAAAATTTCCACATCCCTTTCAATGCAGTTACTTTGTCATTCTAAGGCTATTTCTAAACTTTCCACCTTACAACGGCACAGCTTTATTACCAGGAGAGAGTTCTCTTGGCGACAAAATAAAACCACCTCCAGCGAGGGGTGGTAGCTTCATCACCAAAGACAGGGCCCCCCCCCGACGAAGCGCCGTCGACATCAGTGCTTTTCGTCATTAAAACTTGTGTCATTTGGGGGGTGCTTTTTCACACCCCTGAGCAACAAACGTCTTAACGACAAAAGTACCAGTGTAGACAAAACCTTGAAGTACTAAGTTGTAGTTTATTTTGTAGTCATCTGTTTACCTTTAAGAGTTTTCAAAAAAAAAAAATTGTAGTTTTTCCCACTAAAAAAAATTTATGACAAAAACATAAGAGTACCTTATTGGTATTTTCAGTATTAAATCTTTTGCCGTAGTCTGGAGTGCTAAATATCTGATAAAGTTCAAAGCGACTTAGCATTATCATCAGGAAATGGTTTGGATCCATCATGGACACACCTGTCTATTTGAAAAAGATTCAAGGGAAAAACAGAAAAAGTTTATTACATGTAAAAATTGAATAGGTGGAGTTATGGGGTGGATAGATATTACGTACAAAGTACTATATTTGTTCACAGTATATTCCTTATGGAATTTATTTTCCCCGTACAAATTTAATTACTTAAATTACTTATATAGGCACCAATCCTGCAAGTGATGCCGCAGAGGTGCACAGGTTTACCTGAACAGAGTCTCTTTCAAGACCAGAGCTGTTTTCCTTTTTGTTTTTATCAGAACAGTTGAAATGCAAGATTATTGGAATTAACAATTTCAAGAGGCCCTAATCATGGACCGGACCCTATAGGACTATGTCAGAGATGGGCAGACTACGGCCCACGGGCCACATCCGGGCCGCGGGACCATCCTGCCCAGCCTTTGAGCCCCTGGCCCCTCCCCTTCTGTCCCCTCTCCCCTGCAGCCACGCCACTGCACGGGCAGCGCTCTAGGTGGCGGAGCGGAGCATTCTTGCCAAGCAGAGCAGCAGCATGTCTAGCTCCGACTGGGCGGCGCGGCTGCTAAACATGCTGCTCTGAGCAGCATGGTAAAGGGGCCAGGGAATTGGATAAAGGGTGGAGGGTTCCGGGGGGCAGTCAGGGAACAGGGGGTGGTTGGATGGGGTGGAGGTTCGGGGGGGGGCGTGGATAGGGATCAGGAGACAAGGAATGTGGGGGTGGATAAGTGAGGGAGTGGTCTGTCAGTGGGCGGGGGTGTGGATAGGGATGAGGAGACAAGGAACAGGGTGTGTAGGCGAGGGAGTCCCAGGGGGCCTGTCGGTGGGGAGATGTGGATAGGGGTAGGGGCAGCCAGGGGACAGGGAGCAGAGGTGGTTAGATAGCGGGCTGGGTCCCAGGAGGGGGAAGTCAGGGGACAAGGAGCAGGGGGGTTGAATCAGCAGTTCTGAGAGGGGCAGACAGGGGGTAGGAAGTGGGAGGGGGAGGATGAGGGTGGGGGCCAGGCTGTTTGGGGAGGCACAGCCTTCCCTACCCAGGCCTCCATACAGTTTTGCAACCCCAATGTGGCCCTCGGGCCAAAAGGTTTGCCCACCCCTGGACTAGATGCTTTAAAAACAGAGACACGGTCCCTACCCCAAAAAAGTTACAACTTAAGATCTTTCACAAATGTGTTATAAATAAAATTTATACAAGTTTATTTTCAGTTCTTAGGCTGCCCCCCATAACTTCCCCACTCTTTATCCAACTCCCAGGCCCTGGTCCCCTGACCCGTCCCCTGACTCCGCAAACCGCCTGGCCCCTACCCACTATCTTTTTGTTTCTGCTATCCTAACTTGTGAAAATAAGAAGTACTGTGGATCATTTAATACGCATATATAAATGAAGTTTGTACTTATTTAAAAATAATTCCTCTGCAAAAAACTTGGTAAATGAACACTTTCCAAGCTTTCCTGATAAGAAAATATTATAAAAAAGGAATACTGGCCTAAAATGTGGTCACACTCCTTTTCCCGCCAACCTACAGTTTAAGAAAAAATGAGGACCAGGATCCATAACTGCCTAACCTTATCTATTTGAATAACCTGGACCTATTTTAAAAAAAAATAATCTGTGGGTGAGTAGTTGTGTTAGGACCCCTGAGAACTCTTGTCCTTAGCCCAGGAATATGCTATATCCCCCAGCTGATGTTCACTGAAAAGGACTAGGGATAACTCAAAGCTCCCTAATATTATAACTACTCACATTGCTTGGCTACCTTCAGGAGAAAAGGGGACTTTTTCTGGTCCCCCATTCAGAACAGCTGCTTCATCGTGCCTCAGGACATGAGTGCAGCACAGCCACCAGCTCCAATTTTTACTGACCAGCAGCAAACAAACTTTAACAGGTACACAAGCTCAGAAACCCATCTTTCTTGAACTGTTCATAATTCATGCTAGCTATCTGGCTTTACCTATGACAAATGAAAAAATCTTCTCTTGGCTTTTAGTGTAAAAACAAAGATTTAGGTCCTTGAAAAGCCCCTTTTAAAAATACTTACATATATGCTGCCATGCTAGTGACTAATCAGAAACCACCACCCCTGGCTGAGAAGTTTTTAACACCAAGTTGTTAAAATGGAGTCTACACTGCCAAGATTATGACATGGAAATAACTCATTATAAGAGGAGCACAAATGTAACAGCAGACACTTTGTCCTAAAAGGAGGTTCACAACAGCACAAACATCTCTAGACCACTGGACAAGTGATCCCCCTTAGTTTCTTCTTGAAGGGAGGGCATGAGAGGTGGAGAATGCGTAACATTTCTGCATTTTTATAAAAAATATGCACGACTCCATTTCCCCACTCACTTTTGTATTGTGACCTACTAGGACTGATGGGGTTAAACCCTTCTCTGGGACAAGGGAATAAGAGATGGGCGTTGATCATTCATTCATTCCAATTCAGACACGCCTATGTGATCAAGAACTGTCAACATGTAAACGGATTTAAATTGAAGATATAATCAAAGATCAACAAAAGAGCATTAACTTCTAGTGACTGGAAGGCAAAACGGGCATTAACTTCTAGTGACTGGAAGGCAAAACGGGCATTAACTTCTAGTGATGGGAAGGCAAAACAGAGTGATTGGACAGGGGAGCACACCGTGATGAGAACTTTGCTGCTCAGTATAGGAGAAGAGATGAAATCCTGAGGGCCAAAGAGGCAGGTAGTGCTGCCAACATAAACATGGGTAAGCTTTGTTTTCCATCCCAAACTAAGGACCCTAAAAAACTGCATTCCAGTTGACTAATAAAAGCTATCTTGTTTCTCCTCTCTTGGTTTTCACACCTCAACTGCTAGAACAGGGCCTCATCCTCCCTGACTGAACTGACCTCGTTATCTCTAGCTTGCTTGCTAGCACACATATATATACCTGCCCCTGGATATTTCCATTACATGCATCTGAGGAAGTGGGTATTCACCCACGAAAGCTCATGCTCCAAAACCTCTGTTAGTCTATAAGGTGCCACAGGATTCTTTGCTGCTTTTACAGATCCAGACTAACACGGCTACCCTCTGATACTTGTTTTGAAAAGACAGTCCTGTGTCACTGCAAACATCTGCAAGTCACATAGCTCCAAAAAGGGTAAAGACTCCATAAGAACACAAGAATGGCCCTACTGGTCAGATCAAAGGTCCATCTAGCCCAGTGCCTGTCTTCCAACAGTGGCCAGTGCCAGGTGCCCCAGAGGGAATGAATAGAATAGGTAATCATCATTCCCAGCTTCTGTCCTTTTGGGCTTGCTGAAGGAGCCACATTAAGAAACAGCTGTGCTGGAGCCAGAGGGACCAGTCTTGGAGTAGTTTAGCACAGAAGGGGAAAACTCCCACAAAGATTATAGAGATTGAAGGCACACTTGCCCTCTGGATCTGTGCGAGGGTTTGGCTTTAACAGAGATGGGAACAGCAAGAGTCGGAAAGAAATGAAATCTCTACCAGAAGAAGTTGGGGCAGTGCTCTACATATTCCCTCTGCTTCCCCACTCATTTGTCTTCAGCATGCTTGGGGGGTTTATGCTTCTCTTTCACCTTCCCCCTCTTCCTTGTGCTGCAAGGAGGAGTGAAGGGTACTGAATGCTGCATCCAGGCATCAGAGCCTGTCCCTCATGACATTGCTGCATTGAGTGGTGGGGGTTTAATGGGAACTGGTGATTCACTCCAGCTGGAGCTGGAGGAGCTGGAGCAGAAGAGAAGTCACTACAGTTTGCTGCACAGGTGAGTAGCCATTTCAGGCTGACTTTCAGCCCCAACTTTCCCACCATTAAACTAGTATGATGGATCTCCTTCAATGCCGGGGGCTGATCACCAGTTTTGGGATACGGAAGGGATTTTTACCGTATGGCAAAAGTGGCAAACTGCTGCCACCTTCCAGTCAGCATCTTGGAAGCCTATTTTAGGGTTTAGAATTACAATAATCACAACTTGGACAGGTTCCACGGAGATAGTTTAGAAAGTGTTTAATCTGAGGTCCCTATAATTCTGTGGGTCGCCTGGGCATTGGTCATGGGCACTGTATAGGCTGGTGAGGTAGTATGCCCCAGTTTGTCATACAGCACGTGGCTCCACTCATCTCTCCTATCCGTGGCAGAGAGAGTGACAGAAAGACAGGACTCCTAAGCTCTGCCCCAAGTCAGAGTCTCTGGGCAGGCCTGACAGCATACAAAGCCTGCCCTCAGGTCTGCAGTACCTGGGATCACTGGTACTAATTGAGGTCTGCACTGCAACCACCACACTGGGTATTTTGGAGTAGTAGTTTTAGATACGTTTTGGCCTGTGCATTGAACATACTATGGCTATGGTTTCCATATCTGCATCAATACACAGGGAGAAAGAAGAGCAGGGAAAGCCATGAACAAACCAGCCAGCTGAGCTCCAACAGCCCTGGCACAAGAAGAGCCACACTGGCTTCTCCTTGCTCTCACAGCTCCCTTTAATGCAGTACAAAGGACAGAGGAACAACAGGCTGTGTTATCCCCAACACAACCCCCCACCTCATTCCTTCTCCCCATTCAGGGGACTTGTGGGGGAGGAGGAGAAAAAGGAGGATTGTTTCCCAATTTGCAGAGAGGCTGGGGCATTAAAGAGTAGAGGGACATCTCTGATCTATTTGCCCTACCTCTGGTATGGATGTTTGTTCCCCACCTTGCCAATCATCCATCTAAATACCTTGGGATGGGATGGGAGGTGTCCATTGATACTTATCATGCTTGGCTCTATCAATTCAGGGGTGCCAGCCAGTGCCACACACCTTTCACTAACAACAGGGACCCCAGCTCTACTGCTGCCAGAAGGCAGCTTTAAGGGCAGAGCTTGGGATCAGGGATTTTTGGGGACCCTAAACCCTCTTAAATTCTTGCAAAAAGAATTTTTTAAATTAGATTAACATTGAGCAAATACAGGCCCTAATACTTCCTTCTAACCTGAAGTGGGGATCAAAAATAGAGCTGCTCTTGAATATTCATCTTAATATTAATCTAGATGAAAAAATTAGGGCCTCATCTTCTGAAGTAATAAGCAGCTCAATACCTTGAAGGGTCAGGCCTCTTGTGTTTACCATGGTGATAGAGGACAAAATCAAAATCCGAGACTTCCAAATAAAATTTTATTTATAGAATTGATTTAAGTATGTATATGCATCTCTCTAATTAAAATATATTAAGAAGATACCATCTTGCAAACCACGTCTGAACATTTGTACTTTCTATACTTACAAGTAACAACGATTATAAAAGAGTTGCCAATTCCAAACATTTAAAAATCATGAGTCAGAGCCAAAAAAATCATGGAATTGTCTTAAAAATGAGATTTTATAAATAAATTTGGGGTCTTTCAGTTGCTTTCTGGTTTCTGAGCTTTTATTATTCAAGCGTCTCTCTTTAATCATGAGGGTTAGTTCTGGGGTTCTTTTTAAATGAAGCTGAGATTTAAATGACCACGATCAGGGTTTAAGAAAAAATACCAGATATTATGAGACTCATGAAAATTGCAAGACTTGGTAACACTGATAATTGAAAGAATCCAGATTGAAATGTTTTCTCTCCAGTTTTTCAGTTTGTTTACTTAGTTCATCTGACAGCTCTACAGAATAGGCAGTTTCGCAGTTCCCCCTAAATATGTTCCTCCCTTGAAAAAAGACATTTTAAACACAAGAGGGGAGAATTGAAACCCCTATAAAAAAATGTGAAGCTAGAAATTCAAAACATACAATATGAAGGTTTCTCTATCAATTTAATATACATACATAACAAACACAAAGAAGTGATTACCTGAAGCATTATTATGTCTTTGTCAAACATCTCCCTTCTGCATTTCACATTATGATAGTAATAGATCTGAAAAATAATATATTTTATTAATAAATTCTCCTCCTGCTCTGAAAATGCTGTCTTTACTCAACGGAGAAACTAACTTTCTGTCTCATGACAGAGGATTAGAGAAAAAAGGATGAATTAACCAATGAATTACAGGAATGCCTGAAAAATCAAATGCACATTGGATACCTACGTATCTTTGATCCACTGTGAGGTGATATACCTAAAGATAGTTAAAGATGGAACTGGAACAACCCATATAACTAGGTTGCCTAATATTTTTCATTAGGAAAGACTCTATCTCTTCTGAAAAATTTTAACACTCCCATTTGTTTGCCTTTGTTTGAAATTCACCAGTGAGAAAGTCCTGTAGCCAAAAAGCGTCTTTTCTTTCTCCTATGACCTTCAGTTCAGGTTGGCTGACAGACACTTTTGAGAACTGCCATTTCCCTCCTACTGACTGCATTGCCAACAACATTTTAACAGCATGCCCATACAACTTGACATGAATACTTTAATTTAAGACTGCCTCCCAATGCGCCCAAAGCAGCAGCACAAACACACTGTACAGGAAACCCAAGGAAGACAGACAGACTCTCCAGGAACTTTTCTGGGGTGGGGCAGAGACACAGACTTAGCAGGTCACCCCCTTCCCCCCCAAAACTCATGACATGGCTCCAGTGCCCCCCTCTCTCTAGGGACACCACATGCGGAAGGACCTCCCCAAACTCCAGGTGAAGAGAGAGGATGGGGAAGGGGGAGGAGATCTGGATGAGGCTCTCCCTGAACCCTCTTCCCACTCAGATGTCCATTTCAATCCCACATCTTCAGGAAAACAGCCTTCTCCTCCAGCTAACTAGCTCAAGCTGTGCTGCAATGCTGAAGATTCAGGGTTCAAACCCTAGTGATGATGCACAGTGGGCCAGTTGTTACAGCTGCACATAACAGAATTTGCTTTTATCTTTTTTCCTTAAAAAACAAAACAAAACATACCAAAAGCCATAGGCTAAAAGAACACTGCAAAATCAAGCACCAAAAGTTAGGAACAGCCAGAATTTAGGCTGCCCATTGTGGAGAAGAGATCTCAATACTGATGCAAAAACAATATTAATAAAATTATAACTTACTATTTTAAGTCACTACAAACTTGTTTGCACCTTCTCTGAATGAGAGATAGTTACAATACTATTATAGCCAGGATGCTTGGAAATATAATAGGTATATCTAGCAACTTATGTTACAAAATGTTAAAGTTCTGCAACATCTCTTTTACCAACAGAAGTTGGTCCAATAAAAGGTACTATGTCCTCTACCTTGTATAGCTAATCAAAGGAATCAAAGTTAATCAAGCTAATCAAAGGAATTTCAGAAAGTTTCTGCTTCTGTCTCCCAAGGACAAGCATAACTCAAGAAGGCAGCCAATGCAGAACATTTATGTTTTAAGTAGAGGGTGTGTTAAGGTGCATTATCAGTAGTAGCAACTATTAATTAGTAGGATGAGTTATTCGAGCAATAAACAAAGGCATACAACCAGGTCTATTAGCCTGCTCTTTGCAAAGAAAACCTCAGTTAAAGCCACACACAGAATTCTAGAAATATTCTAGTTGAAATTAATTTTATAATTACTTTTAAAACTTCATCTGGATAAGCCTCTAAGAAAAACATGTACGGTTGGAAGTATTTTAAGTGTTCAAATGCTTAAGATGGAATAAACTTATTTTGAAATGTATATTTGGTATCTAAATGACAGCATTCATAGAACTGCCTATATTATTATATAAATAGTAACTTTGTTTTATGTACAAATATAGCAAGGTAATTTGATGCTATAACTGGTTACTAATATAAGAAGTCATTTAAGTATAGAATATGTATACGGCTGGAAATTAGTTAGTTAATGGCATTAGGTTCAAACAACTCAACCCACTCAGGAAGATGAGAAAAAAAAACATTAATCCAAAAATTGTCATACAGAAGAAACAAATTTAAGCTACAGACTTTTAAGAGTTACTTAATTTTAAAAGATTGTTTTGAGAACTGAAAATTTCCTATATGAAAGAACCAGAGTGTTTGGGAGTTATTGAAAACAGAATTTCATTTCCTGTCAAATTCTAATAAAAGTCAAATAATCTCTCAGAAAATGGACTGAATAAAAATAAAAGGACAAAAAAAATAACAACTAGCTTTGAAAGTTGTCTGATGCTTTCCTGCCACAAGAAAAACAAATGCAATTAAAGAAATGTGGCATATTCATTAATAAACTACATATTCATAAGGATGAGGACCATCAACAAAGGCATGGAGCCAGTGAAAAGAGTGACAGCACTGAACTTGAATCTAAACATGCCTGAAAGAGGTGGGTTTTCCTATAATATCATGAAAATGGCAGAAAGGATATAAAAGATCTTAAGTGGGCACACCACCCATGCACTTCCAGCTAACTCTTTTTAGACAGCAAGCACACCACAACTCATGCTTTCCATCTCTACAAGCAAGCTGCCACAGGCAAATAAGAGAGAGAGAAAACAAGAGGAAACAAACCACAAACTTCAACATGGATTGGTGAGAGGAAGTTAATTCAGACATTATATTTAAAACTTATTGGGTATTGAAATGCTACTGTAATAAAGGACAAAAACAGTTTCTCTTGTTAATCACCAAGTTGTTAGTACGTGTACTCCTGGAGAGGAGACAGAGGCTAAACATCAGTAAACAGGGAAATAGGGGGATTTAACTGGATTTAATATTCTTAATATTGCTTAACTGGCTTGTCTCAAGACAGCTCCTTAAGTGGCTTCTTCTAAGTAACTGATTTAAATATTTTTTCAATTTCATAGGATGTACTTAAGACTGCTTACTTCAACAACAACAACAAACTGGTTACTTATTTATTAATAGCCATCAGGTCAATATACCATGAAACAAAATTCTTTTGGCCTTCTATGAACATTCTTAGTTATTTAAGGACATACAATGGAATGGATTTGTAATAATATTAGTCTTAACTTATTACTCAAGACTTATATTATTGCAAATCCATTCCATAGTATGTCCTTAGATAACTAAGAATGTTTATAGATAGGTACTAGAATTTTGTTTCAGGAGAAAAGCATCCCTAGAGGTGTAATCTCTTTTAAAAGCTCCCCACACAGAGATGTACAAAGAGATTGTAAAAAAGTAACCAGTTTATCATTTGTGTTTGGTCATTTGTGTTCAGTGTTCCCGTCCCTTCTTTAATAATAAAATAGCCATGGTTAATAATTGTGAATATTCTGCTTGGGCTTAATCAGGGTGTCCCCTAAGATACCTAAAAAAATCCCTATATGACTAAGCCATGAGAGTCACACCCCCAAGAGTAAGAGAAACAATTACTAAGAAGCTGGCCTACCACTGTTTCGCTAAAATAAATATTTTTAGTCAGTCATTTTTAAAATTAAATTACTTGGCCTCCAACAAATTTAAAATTACACCTTTCAACCTTACACCACACAACGTTAATGCATGTACCCAAGGAGGCTGAATTACACCACCATATTTAATTATATGATCACATACAATTTTTTCCATAAAACCCATCTTATTCAGTGCACAGGATGGATGGTGTTTCAAAGGATAAATTAGGATTGAGTAGCGAATGAGGCTGCCTGTAGGATTCCTGCCTCATTTGTTGTAGAAGTTGGAAAGTGTAGTGAATGTGGCAGAGTACTAATGGGGGAGAAAGGTTGGTTTTTGTGGTTAAGTGAAATGAACATCATGAAAAAAAACTGAGCTCTTTTCCTGTTTCTGCCATAGCCTATGTTATGCTGAGAAAATCATTTTGGCAGGTAGCCACTAGCTGTGTATCCCTTGTTTACTGAGTGCTCAACTTGAGACACATGGGGCCTGATTTCTGGAAACACAGAGAACTCACACCTGCAACTGAAGTCAATGGGAGCTGTGCATGCTCAGCACCTCCAAAAATGTGATCTGGAGGAATGAGCACAAGGTTAGAAATCATGAGATCATGAGTACTAATCCTGGTTCTGCCACTTACTGTGCAGCCTCAGGCTAGCCTCTTTGTCTCTATTTCGTCATCTTAAAACAGGGATAACAGTGCTGAATAAATGAGGCAGCTGCTAAAGATGTTTATGCTCTTAATTCAATTAATGGCCCCAGACTTATTTATTGCACACTATTCAAAGCCTGCAAGAAATACAGAATTAAGTATTTCCTTATGCTCTTTTCTAGGGTGCTCATTGCTGTAGTATTAGAGTGTCTCACAACTACTAATTTATTTGCATGCCTCCACTGTGAGACAACAGAGCACTATCTGGCCTGTACACTCAATGAGGCAGGGGTCATGTGGAAACAAGCATTATGTGAGCAAGCAATTAAAGACTGATTAAAATTTTCAAACACACCTACTACATGACTTAGCTTTCAGCTGGATTTAAGCTCCTAAACTCTCATTTATACTGCAAAAACAAGATCTGAGGCAGAGCATCTCAGTGCCCAGGTCAACTGGCTCTGGCTTGTGGGGATCATTCTACAGGAATAAATATAGCTGTGTGGTTGTTTGGGCTCTGGCTGGAATCTGGGCTCTTAAACCCAGCAAGGGCGCCAGGCTCCAGCCCAAGCCCAGATGTCTACACAGATATATTTTATCCCTGTAGCACACTAGTCTACTGACCGAGGCTCTGAGACTCACTCCTACATGTCTCTTATTTTTATTTTTTGCATTGTAGACACACCCCTCAGTGACTTTTTAAAGTTAGAGGTTTTTTTCTTTTGTTTTTAATAAAAAGAGGGTGCGTTCTAGCCGTTTCCAACTATGGCACAAGGATCATTACAACAAACTAGAATAAACATATACATCAATCACAGCTATTAAACCACTTACTTGATTAACAAGAGAGAACCCATTTCTTCTCCACATCCCTGCATGCACTTGGGCACACAAAACTAGACATCGTAGAGGGTGTTCTATTAACAAAGGTGGGCTAAGTTCACTCTACAGAAAATATAAAATAGCAAAACCTTAGTTTAATTACCAAAAATGTAATCTAAGATGACATAAAACCATTGAAGACTTTTAGGAACAGAAAAAGGGGACACAAAACAAATGTATTCCAAGTGATTCATTAAATAGATTAACTCATTTTAATCACCCTTTCCTGCAAACGTATCCCAAATTTTACCTTGGCTTGGTATTGTACTGGCCAAGGTCAATAGCCGACTCTTAAAACCCTTAGCTGTTTTTATACTTTAAGCTTCTTCTGAATGTGAAAGAAATGCATGAATACTATCATACTATTTAATACTCTTGGAAAGTTAAGAGGAAAAATGGTGATCTATGATTAATTCTATCATTTTCTTCCTCTTCCTTTTGTTTGATCTCTTACTCTGTGTATCCCTTATTCATTCAAAAGTTAACCATTTCTTCTTTTACAAGTCAGTGTCATCTCATCTGCCAATTCAGCCCCCTCCTCCTTTCTTTTCTATATGTCCTTTCCATTTAGCCCTTTTCTTATAACGTCCCACCTTCCCCTCCTCCACACTTAAAATTTAAGCAATGTCCATATTTATATTTAAAATGATTGCATGAGATACCCCAAAAGAGAGATGTGGAGAGTAGGGGAATACTGGATCAGGACATGCTAAAGCTGCCACCACCTATAGGAGGAGTTAACTTCTGGCAGCAGTCCCAAGACTCAGTTTCAAACACGAAGTGGAGACAGCGTATGAGAAACAAAATAAGATTTTAATTTTAAAATCTTTAAACAGTTTAATAAAACACTGATTGTGGATTGACTCTTAAAGAGCTACCAATATTTGAAACAGATTGTCTTCCTAAATAAAGGCTATAAAAGTTATTTTTGTTACCCTTAAATTCTAAACACTTATATGGCATTTTTCAACTTCAAAGTGTATTATAAACATCAATTAAATTTCACAATACCAGTGGTAAAAGCTCTGGAAACTTGTATGCCACTTCACTTTTGCTTAGCAACACATGCAAACCTATATGGATATACAAAATAAAAGTACATTAATACATTCTTCATATTAGCCTGAAAAAATACATCTCTTGCAACAATCTACATAGTTTAAGCTTTCCACACTGTTTTAAGACACGTCAGTACATCCAGCCAAAGTCCCCAGCCTATGAAGAATGTACACACAATCAAGTTTTCATACATCTCATCAAGACACCTATGACATTATGTGTGAGCATGTCAAAGATTAACCTCTGGATGAAGTCTGTTTCCATTGTATAGATCCTGTTTTAACCAAAATACTAAAGTTATCCCCCTCTCTCAACCAAACAGACCATAACTGGCAGCTAATATAATGGATGAAATTCAGTTAATATAGTATTTCAATAGGTAGAAAAGATCACCTAATTTAAACGATTTTATTCTTTTCAGATTTTTATACTGCACTCATCACCCTGGTATCTGACCTTTCCTAAGGCATGCCCTTTCCATTTTGCAGATGATCAGCTTTGCAGTGTATATAGAACACAGCATACATGCGCACGCGTGCACACACACACACAAAGATACACTGTATAAGAAGTAAAGCTCTTTCTGTTGTCCTGGAAATACTATGCAGCAACAAAGGGTACATGTTTCATTAATACCGGCTCTCCTCATAAAAGAGGAATATTCCCCCAGTTACCATCCTTTACCTTTAAGGCTAGTTACCAATGACAAACTCACTTTCCCTTCTTTCAGTCTTCAGCCTTTAATTTTAAGTACTACTAGACATGACAAGTTTTTCTTAACTGCAACACTTCTGCTGCTTGTGAAGATTCAAAATAATTCCACCCTGACCAGCTGAACTTGCAATATCAAATGTCCATTTAATTTCCAATATTTAATTGTCAGCATGCCAGTCACTATTGCTACTAAATTACTTACTGATTCCATTTGAGCTAAAGTTCAGTCAAAGATCAGGTCAACGTTACAGACTTCTGCCAGCATAGCTATGTCAGTCAGATGTGTCAATTCCTGACCTGATGGCACACCTCTGTCCAACTCCTTAATTTAGACAGTTCTATTGGCAAAACTGTGCTCTTACCAGTATAGTCTGTTTTGTTCAAGTGGGTCAGTTTTACTATACCAGTACAAAGTGCAGCTTTGCTGGTATCGCTGTGCTCATGCTAGGAGCACCTTGCCAGTAGACTAAGTATACCAGTATTCCTATACCAGTAAAATGCTCCTAATGTAGAGATAGCCTTCATATATTTCCGATACAATTGCTCAATTACTGAACCAAAATGTAAGGGAAAAAATGCAATCACTAGCTAAATTCCTGATGAACAATGCTGGTTGTAATGCATAGATATATTTTGCAGCCATTTCTCTAATACAGTGGTGTCCAATCTTTTCAGCCTCAGGGCTGAACATATTTCAAAAATGACATGGAACCATAATTTATACTTTGGGGCAGATCCTCTGCCCTGTTCTACTCCCCTTTGTTCCATGGAGGTGACACAAAAAGGAGCAGAAACCATCTGCAAACCCCATGTCGGGGACTCCCAGGGCATAATGGGGTCTCCAATCAGGCACAGAGCCAGCATAGCCATACCCTACACCTCTCTTCCCACAGCCCCTGGCATGCAGATATCTTGGGGCAGACTGGGGGAGATGCCAAGAGTACACTGTATTCTGGCTATCCTCAGATGGCATATAATCTCTTACATCTGTGAGCATGCGAGATGCACGTGCACATACATGTTATTTAATTTTCTGAAACATTTTTAAAACGAGGTTCATTCCTACCTGCAAGTAAACGAGAAACTGGGAGATGAATGCTAACTTTTTCCTGAGAAACACAGTATCTGATGGTCTCAACAGAATGTCCACATATACTGAGAACGATAGGCTGTTCACCATCAGTAAAGCCACTGTGGCACTGCATCAGCACAGTCAAGCATTTCTTATAAGCTTCAATAAGTACTTTTTCCTACAAAAAAAGATTGTGGTTTACAAACATGAAGAAAACAGAGCCCTTTCAAATGATGTACAGTCTATAAGATACGAAGTGTAAAAATACTTGCTACGTGTTTATTTTTTCTCAATGCAAAGTTTCTTTGACTTTTCTTAATATAATCTTACTATTTTAAAATTAAAGATTTCCTTATTAGCACAGAAGGTCAGCGGTTCCTCTCTTTTCCAAGTGCTGTTCACTCATTAAAGAGGACACAAATCACCAAGCTAAGTATGTATCAGAGTTTATCGTGTACCTGTCACTATATGAGCCTGCTAACAATGTGCATGATTATGGTGGGTTCTCAAGAATATTTACAGTTTAAAGTCAAATTTAATATTTGACTATTCTGGGCTCATATGTTCTAAAAGGAACCCTCACCACACATGAAGTCCTACTCAGCAGGTCCATTTAAGGAGGGAATTGTCATCAGAGGGATTGCAGATCATTCTGTTAGAGTTCAGCAATCTATTTTCCTCTCTGGATGGCATCAAGAGGGCATGGGACCTGATAACAACTCTATGACAAAATTATTTCCCTCTTTCTTCTCCAGTAATGATACTCTTAAGACATTGTGTCAATACAAACTTTTGGATGCTTAGCTGAACTCCAAAATGTTCACAGTGATCTCTTATGGCCATTCCAAGAAACACACAGGTTTTTTGTTAATTCAAGCCTTAAATAGATTAAATACATCACAGATTAAAAATACTGCTTCTGGAAAAAATAAATCTGTGCAGGTATGTATGTTTGTTCTATTGCTATTAATTAGATATTCATCTACCTACAACTCCCTTCATATATAAAAGCAGAAACAGCTTACATCTAAAGCACACCAGTCCTGCATCATTGAAATAACATGTGTTAATTTCATCTGTAATGTAAATGCTGCTTCCCATTCTGGTTCCATTTCGATATGTTGTCCTACTTGACGAGTTATTGGATCCATACCCTAAAAACCACAAAGAATCATACAGATGAACTGCTATTGAAACCCCCTACTGGTGCTAACATAAGACTAAGTGAGTAATGACTTATACAGTTCAAGCTTTCTGCTCATATCACAAAAGTATAGAAAAAATCTGGAGAGAAATCAAAGAGACAAATTTAATCCTATTTTTGACTTAGGAAGCATCTTGAATTGAAGACTGAGAGTCATGAATTCTCTCTACATAGGTCTTTAATTAAAAAGGAAAAACTTCTAAATACCAAATTCAGTTTGTTAAAGATCTTTCTAGGGATTTATTTTTTATTAAGTTTGTGGATCAAAATAATTTAAAATCCAAAAGGACATTCAAGTGTGGTCTGATGATGGAATGCCCTCAGCAAAAATGAATTTATTAAAAGGATGAACAAAAGCTAAAGTTTTCTGAGAGAAGCATACTATCCAGTCACTGAGCACTGGAGAGTGAGTGTTGTTTGGTCAGGCCTTTTTGCCCTACTAGTAGTTTGTCCTTATAAAAGCATCATTAGTCTCAAAATTATTTCCCTCTTTCTTCTCCAGTAATGATACTCTTAAGATATTGTGTCAATACAAACTCAAAATACTTAAAAAAGTCAGTACAACACGTAATGTATTGAAGGATCAAAAAACATTACAGTAGAGGATACCATCATGTGTGTATATTCATAAAGTTCCCTGGGACAAGGGCTTGGTTTCCCAATATGTTTGTACAGAGCTGAGTACACTTGGTAATGCTCAAGTAGCAAATATCTGTCACACTCACATATGGTAAAAGTTAGTTAAGACAGAGCAGTCTGACTTTGCTCACACATTTAAATGTGCACTGCCTCATTGTGTTATAGCATCAAATATATAAACTGGCACCCTTATTTTGATTCTTCCCCTTCTTTTCTCCCTCCCCCTACATACACAAAATGAAGTTAACGGATCCATTACATACACAAAGTTTAGGATTATCTGTTGTGATTCTAACAGTGGTGTAATTCAACCAAACTGCACTGAAGTCAACAGATAAAGGAAATTATATTAATTTCCTGAGGATTACAAGTACTATGAAGTAACAATTTTACTAATGAAAAACAAAATGTGTTCTACATCTGACAATACTCATTTTACTAAGACTGTGAATTTTTTAAAAACTGACCATGACTTTTCTGATTCACATACCTGCATACACTTTAGTAACTCTAAGAAGGCATCAAACCCCTCTAAAAACTTTTGCCTCAAGTCATTTGTCCAATCAGCTGGCTTGCTTATCAATACATACCTGAATACAGTAGAAACAAATTTGTAAGTTAGTTTTAATCATTTTTTGAAGTACTTATTAATTTGATTAGTATTGAGATACTTACTTGAGATCCAAAATAAGGTTCTGGACCCGCCTGAATTTGAAAGCTTGAAGGGCAGTATGTCGTTCAAACTGAAACCTGCCCTGGATGTCACGGTGCCTTAAGTGGTCCATAAAAGTTTTGATGATAGTGGTCATAAGATTTTCTTCTGTTATCAGCATTCGAGCCTATGCCAAAGTACATTAAAGTTTGTTGCAATCAACAGACATTACTGACAGGAGAAAGAGGCTAAATTTATATTGCATTTTTACCAGTAAAATCTATGCCTTTTCAGCCAAACCATTTATATTGCTGGTGTTGCTCTATATTTTAACATTACTTTAAAATGATGTTCATAGGAGAAAATAAAAATCCATCTGCAAAACTATCTACTGCCTACCCCCTGCCTATCATGCTGACCAATACTGTCACATTTCTTTGTCCTCTCCCATTCGTCTGAATCCACCTGTTGCCTCGTCTTGTACTTAGATTGTAAGACGTGATGGGGGTAAGGGTCATCTTTTTGTTCTGGGTTTGTAAGCACCAGGAACAATGGGGTCCTGGGGCAGAATTGGGACTTCTAGTCACTACAGTAAGAAAATAAATACCTCAAAAGATTTTCTACGATATTGCCAAAAAAATCAATTCAATGTATTTGGGTATGAATGCTGAGGCTGCAAACAAAAGATCAGAAAGATATTCCTGCTTCCTCTTCATGGTTGTTTACTGGGTAAACTTTTCAGCACCTAGTCATTGATTAAGGGGTCTAAGTGCCATGGACTTCCAATGGAACTTGGGCTCCTACATCACAGAGGCCCTTTTGAAAATTTTGCCCACTACTTTTTTTTTTTTTTGAGGACTTTCCATTCTTTCATTTAATTCACCAGTTTAAACATGTTTTTAAGTGCCTTGATAATTTACTACACTATACACAAAAAAGGCACTAAGTGATAAAAACTTAAACCAAAAATGCAGTCTAATTTAAGTGTGTGGTCATCTTGAAGGATTTGTCCCTAATTCAGCAAGGTAATTAGAAATATGCCTAACTTTAAGTACATGAGCAATCCTACAGACTCCAAAACGATTATTCATGTGCTTAAAAGTCAGGCACATGCTTAAGTACCTTGCTGGATCAAGGCCAAACAAAAGTACATGATTATATCGCATATACAATCAAGTGACTGTTGTACAAGAGCAATTTTTAATAGGATTAGTAGTTAAGTTAAGTTAAGCCAATACATAATAGCCTTAGCTGGGGAAACGTGCTAGCAAAGAACCTGGAAATGAGACTGAGGCTTTTGACTCTAATCTAATTGATCTTATTTTTTAAAATATTACCTTTATACTTCAAAAAAAAAATTCTGTGTCTCGATTCTTATGGCTACAACTCTTACCTCTTTCACACTTCCTTTTAGGCCTCTTTCTCTCTGATAACACAACAATTTTTAAAAAATATATTTTATTTTGGGAACATGCTTTGAATAATTTAAATAAAAATTATGTTTTCAAGTATTTTACTAACATTATCTAGATAAGCCCCACCACACAGCGCAAATGGTGGTGATACCATTTTACAGAAAAGCAAACTGAGTTTAAGTGGTATGCCCTAGCACACAGGGCAAGTCAGTGACAGAGCTACGAAGAGGACCCTGAATTCCTGAATCAAGAGGTAAGAATTACCAACTGACACCTTCAGCTCCTAGCAAACTGTTAAAAACAAAATCACAATTTAGAACAGTTATCCTGAAATCAGTTAAGACACCTACCTAACTGCCATGATTTCCATACAGTCTCAGAAATTTAGATCTACCTTTAAGCTGATTCCACTTGGAAAACTTCCAACAGCATTCTTTTTAGAAACATTCTATGTAAGTCAGATTTTCTTTAATTTCCAAAGACGTCTTCATGAAGATAGAATCTCTGTTGAGTTCATCTACTCTTTTTAAGTATTCTTCACTTTTAAAAAATAATTTATGATATACAGACAGACATGTTTGTGTTAGAAAAAAAAGTTTTCAAAATTCTGCAAAAGGCAGTAGTTGATTTTTAATAGAAAACTTATTGTAATAGGTTGGTCTGTCCATTTAAGTTAAAAAGGAGTGTTCTCGGTTCACAGTCAAGGGGAACTAAGAGTCAGGAGAGACCTGCAAGGAGGTTCTCCTGTGGTAGAACCAGGATGGTAGTGGGCTGGGGAAGCCTATCAGGATTCAATCACAGACCGAAGATACTGTGGAGACCCTGCCCTAAGAGAAGAAAGTTTAAACCCAGGTCTTCCCAGAGAAGCCCAGAGGATGGAGTGAGATTGTCTGATGCCCTCAGGCACAGAGAGAACTGTGGAGCTAAGAGAAAGATAGCCTGAAGGAAAGATAAATTGGAAGCCCCAAGGAAAGAAGAATTTGAACCTAGAAGGGCCAAAAGACCTGCAGATTTATTCTGTGAGGATTTAATAAATCAGACCCCAAGACAGGGAACCTTGTGTGAACATTCCTGTCTGCATATAGGTAGAATGGAGAATCAAGAACAGAACTGAGGTATGGTAGCTGCAGTGCCACACCACGGAGCTGTGTGCTCTGTAACCACACCCTACAACACCTAGCATGCATATTTGGCATAGTCAGAAGTTAAAACTACTGTATTTATTAAGTGTAATCTCTCTATATATATTCATTAATGGAAAAAAATTAAGAGATGTGTCCAAAACAAAAGAATAGGTCTATATACCCACGTACTCTGGGAAGTTCTGATATAGATTCAAAATTTAGCAGCATAGGTCCAACTCCACTTAGTCAACTGTACCTATATTTATAAACTACTAAGTAGTTTTCATAAAGCCAGCAGCACACTGATTTGCACAGTAGTACCACAAACGTTCAGAGAAATCTAGCAGTCTACAAACTTCAGATCTTAGTGCAGCTCCTAACAAAAAAAGGAGTTTCTTTTTTTAGTCTTTCGTACTTACAAGTGAAGGCACTGTGAATATCTGTACCGAGAGGTCAGCAATTGAGAACTCCCTGTCGTGGTCATCTTTCACATAATCACTCTGCAATCGCTCATAGTTCTATTAAGAAGGAGGCAAAAAAAGGCAAGGAGTGCCAACTATCAGTTTTTTAAAAAGGCAAGCACTACTCACCAGAGTAGGTACAGTGAAGAGTTGGACAGATAGAGCAGTCACCGACACTGCCCGCTCGTGATCATCCTCCATAAAATCTCTCTGCAACTGCCGGTAATTCTAAACAACAAGGGGGAAATTCACCTCTAATCCACACTGACCTGATGTTTGCTTTAAATTCAATGTCTGCACTGGGGGTATTCAAACTATGATAGACAGTGGTACTGAGCCATCATTAAGAGGAAACCTTGCAGAGTGGGATGACAATTTACCAGCCCATGTGTAACCCAAACACCTTCTGGGTGTGGTATTCTGTCCCATCTAGTGGCACTGAGACCACAGAGAGAAAGATATTATGAGTCTGCTCTACTGCCTTTGCTAACAGTCTGTCAGCGTTACACATGCATAAAATCTACTCACCCATTCTAATTATCACTATGAAGACTAATAATATTTTACTTACTAATTAAAAATAAGTTATTTGTTTGAGGCAAGAGTGAGCAGAATCTCTGAAAACTGATTAAAAGCATCTCAAAAATTAGTTATTGCAAGAAATAATATTAAGTGTAGTTGACTTTCAGAGGTCACTTATGGGTAGCACTACCAACAATGGTTAATGACTGGTTCTCAAGTAATGGGACCCTAGATGGTTGGTCTGGAAGGATACAACATCAGAGGTGATGCATTCTGTGTTAGAGATGATCTAACAACTGCATTAGATTGGGAACCCAAAAGACCTATTTTCTTGACAGGTGGTAAGGTACTAAGTTTCTGAACACAGAAGGAAATCAATAGAAGTTCTCATTTAAAGAGCTTCACCTATCAAACAAAAAACAAAAAACAAACAATCCCAACCAATATTACCTAACTGGGTATCATTGGTTTTGTATGTTCTACTTGAAACTGTTTTCTAGGCTATATTTTGAAGCATTTTCCATTCATCGTAAGAAAGTTACTTACTCTTGCGAACCGGATAGCAAAAAGTTTCTTGTACTTCAAATCCATAAGTAGACTGCTCATGAATAACTGATGGTACACGCTTCTAGCTCCTGTTAAGAAAAGTTACATATTATTTTGCCATTATTGACTGTCAGATTATTATAGAAGCAACTGTAATGGTAGCCTCGTAAAGAAAGAAGAAACTCTGCCCTCCAATCCAGAGGGAAGAGTGCTTTGATAACATTTGGCAGTTGGTAGAAAATGGAGAGGGAAAAGCTTCAGGTCCCTCCCAAAAGTACTTTTCCTGTAGGGTTATTTCTTCTCCCCTACATTTTTCAGCACCATTAAGGACAGAGTCAACTGTTGCAAGGAAATACAAAAAACAGTAACTCAGGATTTGTCAGGTAATAGTTCTGAACTAGCTCCTTCTTAGGTTTTAAAATATATGTTTTTGTTATATTTACTATTTCTCCACATATATTCTGCCACTAATTAACTTAATAGTTTTTAAAAACAAAATCTTTATAGATCAGTTTTAAACCAAATACTAATAATTAAACACTTTAAACTGTTTAATGTGAAATTATAATAGATATTTGTTCCCCCTGAAAATTGGCAAATAGTTCCAAAAGTTACAACAGAAATCTGAACTTTCATTCTGCCGCCTGTTTACATGTGAGATTCTGCAATGACAAAAAAAAAAAAAACACTCTGGTAAAGAGAAGGGGTGGTCAATTATCAGTGCCTCATAAGCTTCAAGAATACTGAAGTTTGCAGCCAAAAACAGAAAATTCTGAAGACAAGGAAAATACTCGAACACACAAAATACAACTATTAGAAAAATCAGGAAAAGTACAGGTAGGGTCATTCTTTCCATGCTACATGCAACCCTAACTCTTCCCATTTGCCTACTGGAACCATTAGAATGGTTCCTTATGAGTTTCCTTGACATTTGGAGGTCAGCAGAAGGATGAAAGAAAGCAGTATGGGAGAAACTTTCAAGTGTACTTAAACCCCTGCTCTAATGAGTCCCTCACACAGAGTCTGCATCACATTACCTTCATTTAGTTGAAGGGCTTGTCTACACTGCTCTGCAGTTTGGACCATAACGGTGTGAACAGTGCACAAAGCACTTCACTGTAACTCCCTCATATGAGTGCTGCAGACATAATCTAAAAGGTTCCTAGTTCACATTAACATATAATAATCATCAGCCTAATTCCTCTGTGAGGTGGGTCAGTGTCATTATCTCCATTTTGCAGGTGGGGAAACTGAGACAAGGAAGGGTAAAGCCACTTGACCAAGGACCAGGGGCAGCTCTAGACACCAGCTAAACAAGGTGCATAGGACAGCAAAATATATGGGGCAGCATAATGCTGGGGCCCCAGCTCATACCTGAAGCAGCATTCCGGGCTGGATCCTGACCACCCAGGGGGGCGGTAACCAGTCTGTTGTTCTGCCGCAGGGTGCAGCAGAGCAGGGAGCCAGCTAAGTGGGGAACATGTCCCCAACGCTCTCCCATGGGCAGCGGCCACCCCCCATCCCTCAGGCGAGAGCTAGTAGCGCGGCCCTGCCCTGGCTGCAGAGGACAGGCCGTTTCTCCTCGGCTTGTCCCTGCCGCTGCAAGCCAAGGAGCGGCCCGTCCTCTGCAGCCGGAGCAGGGTCACACTACTGGCTCCCCCCCGGGAGAGTGGGGGGTGGCTGCTGACTGCAAGAGAGCGGCGGGAGCCGGTAGTGCAGCCCTTCCCCGGCTGCAGAGGACGGGCCACTTCTCCTCAGCTTGTCCCCGACGCTCTCTCACAGTCAGCTGCCACTCCCCAGGTGGGAGCCAGTAACGCGGCCCTGCTCCGGCTGCAGAGAACGGGAGGAACATGGCACCTGGGCAGGCTGCTCCTCCTCAGCTTGTCCCTACCTCTGACTTCTCCTCCTCCTCTCTGCATCGCCTCCTGCCAGGGGAGGGGAGCACAGCGGCAGCCCAGGCTGAGCTGAGCTCATGCCAGGGCCAAGGCGAAGATCAAGGACGAGTGGGGCTGGGATCCAGCAGCAGCCCCAACCCCTGGCCCTGGGAGCGGTGGTGATGGGAGATGACTCCACCTTGGGCCAGATCGGCAGCAAGGTAAGAGTTGGGCCAGGTAGGAGGGTTTTGTTAAAATTAAATGTTAAAATTATACTAGTAGGAAATTGTTTTATTTCACTAACTACAAATTCTCTGTTTTCATTTTTTTTTTTTAATTTTAAACAGTCAAAACAAAACTTCAAAGTGCAAATGTGTAAAAGCCAAAAAAAAAAAAAAGCCCGGAGGGGAGGAGGGCAGCCAAAAAATTTTTGTGCTTGAGGCAGCAAAAAACCTAGAGCCAGCCCTGCCAAGGACACTCAAGAAGTCAATGGCAGAACTGGAATTAGAACCCAGAAGTCCTGGCTAGGAACCATTTAATTTGCACCTGCAGAGTCCACATGGGAGAGAGTTACAGTGCAGCACGTTAGTGCACACTGCTGTTCATAGCCACACAGTCTGGGCTAAGGGGCAGCGACACACAGCCTTAGGGTAGGTCTACACTACAATTAGACACCTGCAGCTGACCCATGCCAGCTAGCTCTGGCTCAGGCTAAGAGGCTATTTAATTGTGGTGTAGATATTTGGCAAAGGGCTACAGCCTGAGCATTTGGACCCTCTCACCTCACAGTGTTCTAGAGCTTGGGCTCCTCCCAAGCACCAATGTCTACCTTGCAATTAGACAGCCCCTTACCCTGAGTCAGCTGCCACAGGCCAGCTGTAGGTTTTTAATTAAAGTGTAAATATACACTAAATGCCTAGGGAGATGTCTGCCAATTCCTTCTACTACTCCTCAGACCAAAGTTGAGCACAGAGCACAGTGAGGGTACCTGGAAACATCAATACCACATAGATCTGGAGTTGCGGAGGCATCAAGAAAGCGGCATGTGTTTGGGATTGGTAATGTTCTGTTATATTCCCATTCAATGCCACGGGGCAAACTATGTATTTCCTGGTTTTCTAATGTTTGTTGCAAATGTCATTTTAAAAACAGGTCATTTTGGAGGGATGGAGAGGGGCTGTATCTCAGGATACCCTAGACCAAAGGACTCAAAATTTGCATCAGTTTCTACCACACTCCATGAACTGACAACAATTTTCAGGCCAATCATATTAAACCTGTGGATTTTAAAGCACTTTGGAATAGCAGCACAGGAGACTTACAGGTGTGTGAACTGCTTCAGTCATTTCCATAGGGTGTTCTCGCCTCAATGGGTTTGAATACAGCCTGAAACAACAGCTCTGCATCTGTCTGTCTTTATACAGAACCAGCAAATTTTAAACATTAGATCATTTTGGAGGAATGTGCCTCTGTATCAGAACCGCAAAGGACTGCATATTTGTGCTACTGTCTCTACTCTGGGCCTTCAACTGAGCAGATACCTGACTGAATCTCCTGTAAAGAGACTGAAACCCGTAAATTTTACAACCCTAGTAGTCTGTTCTAAACAGAAAGCTCTACTTCACCTTGAATATAGTGCTGAAAGGGTCATCCTGTAATTTCACAATTCAGCACAATCTAAATTTGGGATGAGGTGAAACACAGTATATCTGTAAACAGGCAATTGCATCTATAATGGATGGCAATAAAAACTGCCTAAAACATGAATAGATACAACAAAATAAAGTGGTCACCAGAGTGCTTTCTATTGCCACATACGAAGTTATTTTCTTTAAAAAGAAAAAAAAGTGGGGGACAACTCACCTTTCCACAGTTTAGAATCAGACAGCATTAGTTTATCAACAAGAGAAGAATTTTCACCATCTGGTCCCTCCTGTAAACCAACCTGACACAATATTCGACGAAGGCCATCTTAACAAAAACAAACCAGGGAATAAATATACAAAACTTATTTAACATTAAAAAGTTACTTTTTAACATGTATGTAGCATAATGGAAGTTTACATAAGTGTGTGTGTGTGTGTGTGTGTGTGTGTGTGTGTGTGTGTGTGTTTTTTAATCTCACCAAGCAAAAATAATCGAGGCCTGAAATATAGCATCCACTGTCTTTTGCTTTTGAACTATCCTCTCATAATAAGAAACTAAATAAGAGCTTATTCTGGGGGAAGGGGAGAGCCAGGGCAGCCGCATATCTACTATAAACTGCTCATGGCCACACTCAAAGTGAATAAGGCAGAGGATTAAAGGCCTGTTGGAGCAGTGGACATAAAAACACTGGTTCCTACTTCCCAGGTGTTTTAGTCAGTGGCTTTCTAATCTACAGGAACCAACTGACCATATCCTCTTTGTTCACCTAGTCCAGCCATGATTCTATTTCTCCACTCCTGTACAAGGAGGTTAGTGTGCTTTCAGCAGGATGAGCAGAAGACTCCAATGTCTGGCCTCCCGTGCAGCAAAACTATTGCATTTCTGCCTACAGATGGCTTTACCGGAAATTAGGAGAGGCAATTATTTTTCCCTTTAATAAAACATCCAGTTACATTGAAAGATTACCAAACTAAGGATAGGATTTTTCAATGTGCATAAATTCCGCTTTTAAAAAAAATCCCACCCTAAATTTATATACTTCTGCCCCTAGATACCAAGATAATAAATCTGTATCTGAGCAGATACCTGACTGAATCTCCTGATTCCTTATCCCAAGCTTAATGAGCATACATTTTTCCTCTCCTGAGGAAGTTAACTAGTAAAAGCAAATTGTTTCAAGAACTGTTTGCATATAAACTGTTATTTTGACAAGTTTGAGCCAAAATATTTGAACTCAGGTGTCTAAAATTAGGTTCCTTAAGCCATTTAGACAGATAAATGATTCATTTTCAGAAGCTCTGAGCACTCTCAAATCCCAGTGAAATCAAGGGCTCAGCACCTTTGAAAAAAAATCAGTCCATCTTAATTTAGCTGCATAAATGTAGTTCTAGGAGACTAATTTTAAACACCTGGGTCTGAAAATGGTTGTGTTTTATCATGAAAGAGACCATTTGAAGTGATAAAAAGGAAGATGCAAAGGAAACTAGGTTCTTTATCAGTTCAATGGATGAAGAACATTACAAAAATGGCTACCTACACCATTTTAAACAAACTTTTTCACTTTGTGTTTTTTATACAATGCCCCACACCCAGCAGCTGATGAATAAATACATGTTAGAAATAGCTCATGAAGACTACATGCTTCCAATGTTTCAGAACCTGGAGATGGACAAACCTATTAAGTCATCTAGTTTATCTTTGTGACAATACAGGACCATGCACTATAAATTTACCAATAGCTTCCACTTATTTTGTTGAGAGTTTATTCACAAGTTAACATATCTCACTATTGGAGAACTTAATGAATATAAAGAAACACTCTTAATTTAATGCCATTAATTTTATGGCCTTCTCCTTTTATAATACTATATACATCCAAATTCTGGAATCTGCACCAATCCCATGCAACCAGGCTTGGCCCACAAGTGGGGGTTTTGAGTAGAAAGCTTTAGAAGTATATCGCCAAATGCCATTTTATTATAATTGGCTGAATTATAAAACAGAAAGTTTCTCTATGTATGTGAATGCACAGGATATAAACAAAAACCCGTTCTCCAAAAGATGTTTTCTAATAATGGATTTTCATAGGGAAAAAAATCTAATAATCAGTGTACAGACAATTTTAGCAATGAGAACCAGCAAATTTTCCTTTTACTTTACTGATGGGAAAGGGGAATTTTGAGGATTAAAACCTGGAAATTCAATTAATCTCTTATGGGAAAAAAGCTGCAATGGATATTTGCCAACAAAAGAATCCCATGATTTATTTCCAAAAAGATTAGCCCCTAATCCTCCTCTTCTGTGGGTCTTTGGGAAGGATAGTAATTATGACACAATGTATGCTGTTGCTTACAACCTACTCAAAAAGAAACAGTTTAATACTGTTTCCAAACAAAAGAAACAAACTCTATCATCCTAAAATAAGAAGTTCCAAGGTTGAAGTTTACACTTCCGTTTGTGAATTGATCACATTGATAGCAATAATCACTACACATGTACTTTCCCAAAGCAGAATTCTAAGACCTAGTCCTATTGGATCACTGAGCATGGAGAGAGCCCTGCAAATCTGCAGATATCCACTTTATATCCGCGGACCATTTTTGCAGCTTGCTGATCTGATGTGGATATAAATTTTGTATCTATGCAGAGCTCTAAGCATGGAACTCAGTGGATGTGCAGAACCCTGTTAATTTAATAAGAGCTGTGCACAGGTCAGCAGCGCTAATGGATACAAATAGAGTTTATTTTTTCCTGTCCTTACAGAAATTTTTTTCAAATGTTACATTTTTTTATATCTAGGGCAAACAGTTTGGGTTTGGATTTTAAAAAGGAGACTGTACTTTTTGTCCAAACCTGGTGAACAGTTATAAAAGCCAAAACTCTTCTCTATTATCTTATTCCTAGAGGGAATTCATCAGAAACAAATCTCAAAAATTCCTGCATTTAAAAAGCAACAACTGTCTCCTCCAAAAAACACAAACTAAAAGTTTCCTAGATATTTCTTCTTTAAGCAACATATGAAATGTACTTCAAAGTAAAAAAAAAGTCTATGTAATTGGGGGAAAAAAGACAAGGGTGGCAGAAAGATACAAAAACTCTGCAATAAGAAATCCATTCACAACAAATTATTATTAAATCACAAACATGCTTTCTGCAACTATATCAAAAATAGTTTTTTAGAAAGGACAGGGATTAAATAGTGGTATATTTTTAATAGAATTATTTTATTGCCCAAGCCACGTTTAGCAGTTGAGGATGGAATCAAAAGGATAACATGGTCACCAAGAGACAAGGTTAGAGATTATCAGAGTGGTGGGCTCAAAGGAACATTTCAGAAATATGAAACCTACTTAGATACTAGAATCTTTAGGGCAATTTCCCCATTTGCTATTCAATATGTTGTTTCAGTTGTGCTTCTATAACCACATATATTTTGTAAAAAGGACTTTCCGGTCCTACATAAGGTTAATATGGGTCTCAGGAGACTGCTGCACAACATGATTTGCTTCAAATTCCTTTTTAAAATTTTACAGCAGGTTGACCAACATCCAACTAAAAGGAATAAAGCTGACAGATTACACTTTTCCCTTTCTATGTCCTCTTGAAGGAGTCCGATTATGACAGGTTGTTCAGCACAATGATTATGGGAGGGGAGTGACCTTTTCATTTCATGTGTAGCTATAACAATCCCCCCACTGTGGATGCACATTAAACTCCTAGCATTCCGTTTGTTCGTTCTTATATTGGGAAAGATGAGGAATAAGAACTCCACCACACTGTCCAATAAAAGGTGACTAGACAGTTTATTTTCAAAAGGAAAAGAAGAACTATATGTTTGCTAGTTTATTGTTGGTTTATTCAGGAGTTTGCATCCCATTCTGTAAATACCAGAATAAGCTTTCAGCTTCATGCACTGACAATGGCTTGACATTCATTTCACAAAATATGAAGGCCCAGATCATTACTCCTAGATGGGTGGACAGAGTAGACCTTCATATGTGGCTCTCCTTCTGCCAATGCAAGATTGGGGCTCAATCACCTCTGCAGCACATTTCTCCCCTCCTTCCTTCAGACCCTGTGAAAGGTGCTCAACGGATCTGAGGCTTGCCCAAATTGGTGGGCAGAACCTGGATGGGCCGGGAGCAGGAAGGCAAAGGCCAAAGATGACCATTTTTAAATTTTTAACTCCCATTTCATAAGATGACACCTCAGAGAGTACAATAGTGCATTTCCGAGGTGCTTAAATCATTCAGCAAAGTAACTACAAAAGAGAACTATGTCCTATTTCCTACCAATATATAGAGTTCAGAAATTATGATGCAAGCATATTATTCTCACTGGCAATTATACAATTTTTTTTCCTTCTGAATCATAAAAAGGTTTAATTTAGTCACTTATGGGCACAAAACTGTAAGTACAATGTGGCATCTGCAATTATTTGACCCTCACTTTCACTCAGATGTTTACGTCATTTATATGCAGGTGCAATCTGGTACTTGGACTTCTAAGTGGCTAGCACAATTAACTGTGCCACAAAACTGAGCCCACAAAAAAGGAGATACAGATAATGCCAGGTTGAAAGTTTTGCCTGAAAATCAGAGTAAACATTCCTCGAAACTGTATATCCCATTTGCCTCTCCATTAGTTCATACTCACAATAAACCCAGATATATAGTACGTGCAGTATATTACCAAACACATGCACTACCACTACCCAGTCAGAAAATTTTGTTTTATGAATTTTATATATTAAATTATATGAAAATGAACTACATGTCCAATCATTCAAACTAATGCACAATTAGATATGGTAATGTATACATGATACCAAGCTGGAAGGGGTTGAAAGTGCTTTGGAAGATAGGATTAAAATTCAAAATGATCTGGACAAACTGGAGAAATGGGCTGAAGTTAATAGGATGAAATTCAGTAAGGACAAATGCAAAGTATTCCACTTAGGAAGGAAAAAATCAGTTGCACATACAAAATGGGAAATGACTGTGAAGGAGAACTGCAGAAAGGGATCTGGGGGTTATAGTGGACCACAAGCTAAATATGAGTCATCAGTGTAATACTGTTGCAAAAAAAAGCAAACACCATTCTGGGATGTATTCGCAGGAGTGTTCTTAGCAAGAGACGAGAAATAATTCTTCTGTTCTACTCCACGCTGATTAGGCCTCCGCTGGAGTATTGCGTCCAGTTCTGGACGCCATATTTCAGGAAAGATGTGGACAAATTGGAGAGAGCTCAGAGAAGAGCAACAAAAATAATTAAAGGTCTAAGAAAACATGACCTATGAGGGAAGATTGAAAAAACTGGGTTTGTTTAGTCTAGAAAAGAGAAGACAGAGGGGACATGATAACAGTTTTCAAGTACATAAAAGGCTGTTACAAGGAGGAGGGAGAAAAATTTTTCTTCTTAACCATCGAGGATAGGACAAGAAGCAATGGGCTTAAATTGCAGCAAGGGAGATTTAGGTTGAACAACAGAAAAACATACCTGTCAGGGTGGTTAAGCCCTGGAATAAACTGCCTAGGAAGGATGTAGACTCTTCATCATAGGAGGTTTTTAAGAGCAGGTTAGACAAACACCTGCCAAGGATGGTCTAGATAAGACTTAGTCCTGCCATGAGCGCCAGGGACTAGACTAGATGACCTCTCGAGGTCCCTTCCAGTCCTATGATTCTATGATGTTGCAGGTGATGGCATAAACACTAAGCTAATAACTCTAGAGAATTTTTGGACATACACAGCACAAAACAATAGTTTTAAGTGAGGTTATATCTGTACTTCGATAACCATGCCAAAGCCCCTCCCTCTTAATACACTTCTGTTCCTTTACAGTTGGCTAAGACATAGGTTACATCTACATGGCCCCACAGTTCAGACTATGGGGATGTGAACTGCAGCACATGCTAGGAAGCTGCACTGTAACTTCCCAGGGTTGCCATTGCAGGCATGAAATTAAAGGTACCAAGTTCACAATAACAGAGTCCTCTTTAAACAGGACAATGGTGCCATGTAAATCACACAGATGGAACCAAATCAAAAGTTAGGCTCCTAGTTCATTAATAAGCTATATTTCCCTACTTCCATTTCCCTGGCCACAACCATAAGAATGCTGTTGTATGAGAGGGAAGAGAGCCCTTCATCTAGAATTCACAAGATACTCCCCATGAAATGAGACTGCATACATTGATTCCCTCCTTCTACAGAGGGAATCTCCTTCTGAACATCCGTTCAGTGCTTCATTGGCTCACTTCCTCCCTCACACTCCTTGGATTTGAGAACATTAAGTACACTTCTGCTGTTCTAGTTACACTGTGACAGATATGAAACAATCAGGTCTCATTAAATAAAAAAAGGAGCATTATTCACATCTCTTCAAGGTGCCCATGTTTTAATTTATTTCATTCATTTAAAAGTGATGAAGTGCTGAGGGCTACGCTGTTAGCACACACCACTCAACAGCAATTCTCAGACTGTTTCTGCTCAGTTCCACCAATTTTAATATGGTGAATACATAAAGCACTTTCATATGGGAGGCAGGATTTGGGGAGCACGAATCCATGGGTGGACAATAGGATGAAGTGTGTCAAAAGTTATTAATGGGGTAGTCTAACATGTTCTGTATTTGAGGTAAGCTGTTTTAATATAGAAAATTATTATTATTGTTAACATTAAGTTAGCCTCTAAATTATCCTCTAGTGTATAGCAGAAGTGTTTGAATTTGCCTACCTGAATAACCAATAACGTTGCCAAGCCAAGTCAGGAGCTTCAAACCAAAGCTCTGATGGGCAACAATAGATGAATGCATAACCTGAACCTTCAGTGGCTTTGTCTGGCGACTGGTATTTCTCTTGAGAAAAATAAAGAGGAGGAGGAAACTTAGTTAAAAGTGAATATCAGGAAAAACAAATTTTGTTGTAGAGAAACACACAGCATTCTATACACTAAATTAAAACATTTGATCACAGAAATTAAAATGGAGACCTATTATTAATAGGCAACCTATCATAGTTCTTCCACATCCAGCACAGGATTATTTCCAATAATACATCAACCAGGAAAACTGTCAATTTTATTCTTAAATTTTTTAGCTGAAAAAAAATCCAGTATAATTCCAGTTTTCTGAATTCCCTTGATATTCATAGTGTGTTCTCCCTTCCGCCACCCAAGTTAGGCCTATATTAGTTAATAGCAATTCCAATTAGCAGAACCCCAGTTAACCAGACATTTTGAATATCCCCCAGGCCATTCAGATAAATAGGAGTGCACTTTATAATTTTCTGATTGAGCACTGAAACAGTATAACAGTTTGTTATAAAAATTTTCAATAAAAAATAAGATGTTTTAAAGGGTCTTTTGGCCAGGTCAAAACCAGCACCCAACATGCTTAGCTGCCCCTTCTCACCACCTTTCCTCTCCTCCTTGGCACACATCTAATACCTGCCTCTTACTGATAAGCACCCTCTTGAAAAACCTCAGGCAGAAAGTAACAAAGCGAGCTCCCTTCAGAGCAAATGCATAAGAGTGACACAGCAGCTGATTACCAAGAAAATAGTGAAACTAAATCATCCACAAAGTAAATGCACTGAAATTAAAGAAATATATTTCCTCTTTGATCTCTTACTGTGCTACTAATCTTTGGGATTACTTGTAATAACAATAGGTAAAGATAACGGATATGAAAATGCAATTTTCAAGTTGATGGTGTCCCTTCAACTAAATACAATGCCAAATTTTGAGAAGTAATTATATATGTTTCTGGAACCTAAACAAGCATGCAGCATGCAAGCCTGTTCACATTGATATGAAATTATATTTTTTTCCAAAATACTTCAATACTTGAAAGATAGTCACTTCAGTTAGTAGAACTGAATGAAAACCAAAATCGTCTAATACTATACATACAATAAACTGTCTCACACAGATAATTCACTTGAAAAGTTCTGATGGTAAACACATTTCCCTATGAATAAATTCGCTCGTTTTCCTTACATTATTCAACTTTTATCTTTATAGCTTAAGTACATTTTCACTTTTACAATTTTAGTTTTAACAGTTAACTATTTCAGTGACTTATGCTTTCACTGATAAAGTTAATTTTTACCATAGTAACATGCACAACAAATTCAGTTCCTTGACTTCATTGGTGTTAACTGATAAAATGTAAGATTCTAGGATAGCTTAAGCACTTTATATGTTACTTTTACTTGTATGATCTGATGTGTAGTCTCAAAACTACTGTGACATATACCATGTATTTAATGAGAATTCCCCACAACTTCACTGGAAAGCGCTGCTTTAAAAAGTGATGTGAATACACCTCTACCCTGACATAATGCGGTTCTGTTATAGATGAGACCATGTTATATCAAACTTGCTTTGCCCCCCCGTTCCTTGTCCCCAACATCCCTCTCCAGAGACCCTCATCCCTAATCACACCCAGGATCCCACCCCCTACCCAACCCCCCTGTCCCCTGACTGCTCCAACCCCTATTCATCCCTCCCCACCTCGATAGGCACTCACCTGCGGAGGCAGGAAGCGGAGCAGCCCGGCCTCAGTCTGCTCCACCCTGCCAGCTCCCAGCCACAGCACTCCACTTACTGCCATCGGTTGGGGAAAGGATGCCCCGCCGCACTCACCTGCAGCGGGAAGCGGAGCGACGTGGCCCCAGCCTGCTCCACTGTCCTTGCCGTGGCCCCAGCAGTGTCGCTGAGGGGCAGCTGGTGAAAGGTCCTGCACTCACCTGTGGCAGGAAGCGGAGCGCCATGACTAGGAGCTGGCAGAGTGGAGCTGGCTGGGGCTGGGCTGCTCTGCTTCCTGCCACCCGTAAGTGCGGGGAGGTTGGGGAAAGGACGCCCTTTGCACTCACCAGTGGCGGGAAGCAGAGCGACATGGGCCCAGCCTGCTGCACTCTGCCACCTCCTGACTGCAGCGCTCCGCTTCCTGCTGCAGGTGAGTGCAGGGAGGTTGGGGAAAGGATGCCCCTGTACTCACCTGTGGCGGGAAGCGGAGCGCTGCAGCTGGGAGCTGGTGGAGCGGAGCGGGCTGGGGCCAGGCTGCTCCACTTCCAACTCTGCTGGTGAGTGCGGGAGAAATCCCTTCCCCCGAGTGACACGGCTAGGGCCACTAATCCCCCGGGACACTCTGGGACTGTAGGGCCCCCAAAAGTGCCCTCCCACAGCTCCTGCCCCTCAGACCCTGCGGGGGGGAGCCTCTGACCGCCCTCGAGACCCTCTGCAGCTTATCAAACCCCTCAGCCCAGGCCTGACCCTACATCCTTAAAACGCTGCTCGAGGGAGCGTGTCAAAGCTTTACCGTGTTGTATGCGAACCCATGTTCTATCGGGTCATGTTATACCGGGGTAGAGGTGTATTTCCACAGTAAGAACTCTGCTCCAATCTGGAAGCATGAAAATTTTCCCAGTTCCTTAAATCAACTACAAAAAGACATTTGTGTAACGCACTTAGAGATTGGAACTATTTTTCTCTTTTCTTTAGAAAGCAATATTTGTTAACATTACTCCAAAATAGAATTTGCAAACTTGTATTCAGTTTAATCTAAAATTTAAAAATTTCTAGATGTTAAATAAGGCACAGGCTACAATGTATACACTAAGAGAATCACTGATGCCTCATGGGTAAATATTATGCATTTTCCGATTCTAAAGTTTGAAAAAGAACAAGCATAAATGTATAAGACATAATCCGCTATTATTCATGACACTTGCATTAAAAAACCCCGGGGTTCTTTGCTGCTTATGAATATATTCTTCTGAGGCTTATTCCCAACCTGAAGTCATCCCTTCTGACAACAGCTAGTTGAATGTGATCACAGAGTATTGGTATTTCAAGCAAGGAATAATTAAGAGTAGACGAACTAAGTAACAAAAATTCTTCTTTCATGCAAGTGTACCTAAAACCAAGAAACTGAAGAAAAAAAAGCCATTAAGAAAAGGAGAAGTTTGTAAATATGAGAATTCCCATGAGACATTTTCCGCTCTTCAACAGTGAAATAAGAACATTATTCCACATGCTGATTAAGTATTGAGAATTACAGAGGTGGAAATATGATTTGTCAAAACTACCCTAGACCTACCCTAGACCTTGTTTCTGGAAGTGTACTGGTATGAGGATTAGGCCACAGAAAGAGGCGAGAAAGTATAGACAGGCATTGTATTGACATCTTCAACCTCCACCAAAGAGTTATTAGTTAAAATTAATATTTTGCACATAAAATATCAAAATAGTACATGATATTTCAAAACTGTGCTGTACTAAGCATTTTATAGGACTTTGAGAAGAATGGATTAAGTATGTAAGATCACTCACCACTATTACTGATTTTGCTTGATCACAATATTGGAAGTCTCCATATCGGACTGATCTACGTCCCTTTAAATTTATAAAAACAAGATGATAATAAGCAGCTTGTTGAAACACGAGAATAAGCTTAAACTCTATGTCCTAATGTAAATGAGAACAGTAAATCACAGGCAATAAGTCACCATCTATGTTAATCACATTTACAGTTGCTTTCTAGAGAAAGCTTAATATGATTCTAAGAATCTGACAGTGACCTTCTTATTCAAAAATTTAACAACACTAATTCCTATTAATGTATGTCAAGCATATTTTATAGTATTAGTATGAAAGTGCTTCTTTTCCAGCTAATTTAAAGAGAGGGCATTTTGTATCATAAAATATATTTTAATACCTTTAAAAAGATATATTGTAAAGCTTGTTAGGCCTATAGGTTCACCAGACTAGTATGATAGCAGTGCTGGCTTTACCTGAATATTTTGGGGACCTTATAAACAGTGATTCTTTCTTTAGTGTTAAATATGCCTATTAAAAATGTGCACAGTTGATTTATTCATGTTGTATTATGAACAAAGTGGCTCACAAGTTCTTTTATAGTACATATGAACTGGTTTGCTTTCAAAACATCAATTCATTTGTCAATCTCTTACCATGCAGCAAGGTTCAGTTGTTTTTTAAAAAATATATATATATCCTTGAAGTATAGATGTACAATATAGGAAAAGTCTGGCACTTCTTAGGCCTAATCAGGGGAGTGTCCCTTTTAAGTTATATGATGCCTAACCAATGATATTACAAAACTATTATCTGGCACAGGGAGAATAACTGAAAAAAAGTCACATTTAACTTTAGATGTTCTGAGACCCCAAACTGACTCTCTCACTTCCCATCAGCAAAGAACAGCCTGAAAGGAGGACTTAGAGGAAGTGCCTGCCCTGAAGGAGATGGCCAATGACTTGATATAGAAATGAGAATATACCTTTCCTAAGAGGCACAAATGTATCCTGGAAGAAAAGAATTCCATCCTCAAACACATACAATCAGCTGTGGGATGTGCAGGGCAAGAACGGTGGTCTTGAGCTGATCAGTGGGCCCCTTACGGTAAAGTCAACTAGGTGCTAAATTCCCTGCTCTCTCCAGCTGCTGTGAAACTGCCAGCTCTTCTCTATTCCCTCCTGAAAGCCTTATATCTGCCAACAGGCGAGAGAAGAGATAGAATACTGGGAAGACTGACAACCACTTTAAAGGAAAAAAACACTAAATTTAGTCATATATATTCACCCTGACCTTACTTTTAATTAAAGTTCCAGCAAGGAAGTTACTTACATCTCTGTCTACTGTTGTTGCAAAACCAATGGCTTCTTTCTGTGTACAGTTGACAGCTTTCTGGAGAGTGTATATAACTTGTTCATACGTGTGGACTTCATCATTAAAAAGCATGCAGTAGTAAGTGTCACTCTTCTCGCTATAAAATAAAGACCACATTTATATAATTAAGTGATTAGCGTCTAATCTATTTTTAATTTTAATAATTTCCAACAATCTGAATATCTAAGCTTGGGTTAACCCTGGCACTAATGAGGTACATCAACAAGGCTTTATCCTGAAGATGCTGAGTGCCTTTAACTCCCACTGGCTTCAGTGGGAGTTAAAGGCATTCTGCATCTTATAGAAGTGTTCAGCACCTTGAAGGATTAAGTGCCTACTGAGTAAAGATGCAGAGTATTAAGTTAATCTGACAATTCTTGACTTTACTTCTGTGCACTTTTTTTATTCTGGGTTAGCAGTTTTCTAGTAAGGAAAAATTATCTAACATACCTGTTACACAATATTCTCCCATAGCTTTGGCACTATTTTCCTACCCCTTTCTTTTCTAGGTCTCCATAATGGTCTCTCTCCACCAAGCAACTAGAATCCAGACGTCTTTTTCAAATCTATGTTTACCACGTCACAACATAAGATACCAAACCCATAAAGCCATTAGACCAGTTCTCCATACTTTTGTCGAAAAATTTAAATCCGTGTTAAATATAATTCTAAAACTTCTACCATTTACAGTATTTTCCCATGCAAAACAGAACTAAAAGAAACTACTGTAGTATAATCAAATGTTAAATAAAGAGGTTTCATTCCTAGTGCTATTTATTTCAATGTAGAGTGATAATTCCCAAGTTGTAATTCATGGACCAACAAAAGGGGTTTGAATAGAACTGGTTGGTCAAGTGGCACCCCTCAACACACCTCCACTCCCCCACTTGTTTTAAGATGCTACATAGAATTAAAATACTATTTTTCCTCAAACAATTGTAGCTGCTACAAGGACATTATCTGAGCACCAGCTAACACTGGAGATGGTCTATGCAATCATGAAAGGAAAGAGAGATGATCCATTGTATGATCCCCACTATAAAATGTTTTGAAAGCCACTTGTCTACATCATCGTCCTATTGGAGTTAAAGGAAGACAGCATGTAGACCAGTGATACACAGACCTCAATGGTTCAGAAGTCAAATTAGTGATCATAGAATCATAGATTATTAGGATTGGAAGGGACCTCAAGAGATCATCTAGTCCAATCCTCTGCTCAAAGCAGGACCAATCCCCAAATCCCTAACTGGCCCCCTCAAGGATTGAACTCACAACCCTGGGTTTAGCAGGCCAATGCTCAAACTACTGAGATCAGCTTACCCAAAAGAGCCACAGTAGTGTGACTTCATTGCTTAATTTACTGTAGTACTATTCATATTTAAACAGTATGACAAGGAAAATATTTAGTGTTTTTGTATGTATATAATTCTTACAGCAAATAAACTCATAACTTAGTGCAAACTGATAACTTAATTTGTTAATGACATAGTAAAAGTATCCCACTTGTTAAAGAAATCAGCGTTTTAATACCACATGCTGCAAAGAGGCTCAGAAGACACATTAAAGAGCCACTTGCAGCTCCTGCGCTGCAGTCTGAGTATCACTGACGTAGACTAACGTGAGCATTTAAGTTTTACACTTTAAACACCTGCACGTCTTGAAAACCTCAGGACTCAAAGAATATACTTACACAGTCTCTAAACCAGGTGGCAATTCATTTTCTTTTTCCCATGTTAATATATCTACTGCATACTGAAACATGATAGCAAAAACGTTATAAGCTCTTGCTATCATATCTTCCGATAAATGCACCAGAGGATCCTGAAAAGTGAAATCGATTATAGTGAGATAATAGAAGAACATTATAGGGAAATTAAACAAAGAAAATGAGCAACAACAACAAAAAGAATCATTTGAGTTTGGGCTCAAACCCTCATTCCCATTATCCTGCTTGTATTGGACATTTCATTGTTCCTATTTCATTTAAACTTACTAAGTTATAGTATCAACAATTATCAAAGCCACATCTCCTTTTGTCAAATTTTGTATTCACACTAGTTATAGTACATTACAAATTATAAACAAGATTCCAGGTTCCAAAATATTATATTTCACTCCTCTCCCTCTTGCCTGTTTCTGTGTAACCATATGATAATTTGTTGTTAAATATTTCTAAGATATGGTGGTGCTCAATGGCCACATCAAAAAGTTTACACCAAAATGCAAAACACGTAAATACTTAATTTATACTATCCCATTTAATGCCACTGTGGAATTTAAAATTATAGCCATTCACTAGTTTTGCATACCTTACTAAATTTATTTTCAAAAGTAGAAATTCAGTCCAGAAAAAAAAGTCTGTAAAGCATGCATGAATTCCACAAAAAAGTGAAGAATGCCAGTTTGATTGTAATGGCTCATTGACGTGATTATAGTCTGGTGGGAAATATGTACTGAATTCTCCTCATATATACATGAAAAACAGAAATGGTCCAAATTTGTAGATGTCATCTACACTAAGGAATTAAATGATAATCGGGGGGGAGGGGGAGCGGGGAATTGGAAAAGGAAATGGAGAATGACTGCTTGCACCCAGAACAGTTTCATTCTTAATATCCCTGATTTATATTAAACTGTTATTGCATCTTCGAAACTTAACAGGAAAACAGAATAAAACCCAAAAGAATATGAAGTTGGTTCACTGCGTGCCCCCAGCAGGGTAAGGTCATTGCTCAGACTATAGCACAAGCCAGATTGACAACTAAAATTAGCAGATAATGGTTCTATTTTTGGACAAAACACAAGTGATTAGAAACTACTGTGGAACAATTACATTTCAACTTATTTATTTAACTGAAATCCTTTTAGAGCTATATGACTGCAAACTTGGAATCTTAAACTAGAAATAATGTTTGCAAAAAAAAAAATCAAACTGTTATTTCAGGCTAGGAAAACAATTCCCTCTCTCCCCTCCTTCTTGACAAGTTTTACTCCAAAGCAAGCTTTCATAAGAGTTTTTGCCTCCTCCTGATAAGTAGCATTAACTTATGAAGAACCAATAACTGTAACCCTTAGCAAATCTGTCATTACAATAATAATAATAAATAATAATAATAATAATATATTAAGATAAATGAGTGAGAGGCAGTATAACTTGACTTTAGAAAGCAGTGCACACTAGTTTGGTGATGTCATCAGTGCTGAAAAATTGAGGTTGTTCCTTAAAAGGAGCACATGGTCCACATGAGAAGGAAATGATATTGAAGTAAAATGACATATTTTAAAGGTGATCCATAGGTATTTTATTATTAACTATCTTTAAGGTTATGTCATCAATCCAAAAATAGGAAAGATAAGAAGGATGTTAGGCACAGCAAAGATTCCAAGTTGTGTTTGCTCACTCATGATTTCAGATTCCCTGGAGTAACTGCTATCTACTCCTATTCCACAACCATATGCATCAGAATGCAACATGATGTACCAAAGAACTTTCCTGGAGCAAAGGTAGCCTACTGAGAGCCATAGGTATCAGACAGAAAGCCTTTGGAGTACCTAGTGCTATTTTACTACTTTCAAAAATTATTTTATAATCGAAAAAACAAACAAAAACTGCACTTTTTTTTAAGCCTGTTTTTTAAATGGTAAAACCACACCATGCACTAACTCTACACTGTTTAGTCTTCCCTCTAGCATGGAGCCAGTCTATAACAGACTTCCATGGTGTTTGTTCTTCAAAAGGCTGCCTTTAAAAAAAAAAAATACTAACACACAGTAGACACAGAAACAAAAATTAGCAACTACTTAAAAAACCTCCAGAGCCTGCATTTAAGTTTAAAATGTGTATTTAAGTAAACAAATAATGCATGATATTTCAGTCAGATGTTACATTCTTTTTGGCTCCTGAAAATAATCTATTAAAATTGAGACTTAATACAGATATAGTGACTTTCCAATAACCATTCTTTTCTTATTTTCCTGGCTAATGTACTTTTGCCTTTCATTAACAAAAAAAACTCTTCTTACCATTAGGAGAATTAAAATACCCTCAAGGTAAACAGAGCCAATTTTTCCATAAACTAATTTAACTTAAGAAGCTCCAGATGACTGATTTATTAGTTTCATGCAGGGCTGATAAAGCAGCAATAATATGATGCCTAAGTTTTAAGAAAATCATTTGTCATAAAAAAAAGGTACATTCCAAGAGAGTAACAGGTGATAGCTCTTACAGCAGAAAACTTTTCATGAGTGGTATAGTGAAAGAAGTTAGCAATACTAAATACTATATTATTATTCTAACTGGGATGTGTAGTCTGCATTCCTTTTTATGGCATAATTTTCTTCCCTGCCTCCATCTTTAGAATAATGGTGACTTTTCTAATGTTCTTTGTATTTAAACAATCTTACAGGAATACCTCTGCTGTAACACAAATGATCCCTCTAGAAAAAAAAACAATCAATTTTGGATTACAATCAGAGTTTCCCAATATTTTGAGAGACATTTAACAAATAAAAGAGGTGTTTAAGAACACTGGGGAATCTTGGAAGTCAGATGGCTGGTATATGTGCAGAATCAACTAAGAAACACATTTCTTTTTCCATACCAGTCTCATGATGTGTGTTTCACAGTACTATAAGTGATCAAATTACAAACATTAAATATATACTTGACTATAACTATAAAATATAAATATTTGTAGGGGAAAAAAGGTATAACAGATATTGGGGGAAGGGAAACTGCCTCTGCAAGGGCTTTTCTCCTTTGGAATGCACTCTTTGCCCTCCCCCCAGGTCCAAAATACCCCAGGATATACTAAACTTCAGGCCATCTGCCACTCACCCACAACTGTCACCACATCTCTCTTTTGCACCATCATTCTCCTCCTCCTCCTCCTCTTCCTCCCACTACCACCAACTCTTCTTCCTGATTACCCTCACTCCCTCTACAGTTCCACCACTTCTACCTACATCTCGGACCCTTTCCATCCCCATTAATTCCCTCTATCAGCAGCAGAAATCTAAGCTTCTTTTCCTGATTTTTATCAATTAAAAATTTTCAGTGACATGAAATTAGGAGTTTTAAGCATTTTTTCTATTTAAAATTTCACACCCATCAAAAAACTAGGGGACAGGAATGTAGCTGTTAAGTTTCAAAAAGTTACTATTTAATATCTGTTGAAACAAAAATTGTCATCAACACATGCCAGAATATACAAAATAAATATCAACCTCTCATCATAAGTTCTCAAGCTTACATTGTCCATTTGTGAATTTTGATCATCACAGATAGAAATATTTTTTGTCAAGTTTGTGTGTGTATATGGTGAAATCGACATTTATTAATATTTATTAATAAAAATCTAATCCTACTAAGCCAAAAACAAGCTGCTTGTCATCACTTTTCAGGCGCTTTGAGCCTATCCCCACCATAACTAGCATCTCTCACTCCCTATCCTGCCTCTGATCAGCCCATGATACCAGCCTGCATTACTCATTTGTTAAGTTTTCAAACTAAGAACCTTTATACTCCCCCTCATGCTTGCTAGGAGCTCCCTGTAAACATGCACAAAGCCACCTCACTAGCCTTTTTTCAAATCCCTGCTTAAAGCTTTCCTTTGCCATGAGAGCACGCACGCACACCAGACATAGCCAGGTTGGGTTCCTCCACCACCCCCGTTAACACATGTCGCAGCTCCTCTGTGGGGGCACCAAAAAAGGGAAGGAGTTCTCTCAGACCTAGTGAAGAAGAAATGGAGAACCAGACCAGATTCCCCACATAAACCTCCTTGGACCCAGCATATGACATTAGCTGTCCATCCATCTTTCTGGATTAACATTTTTCCTATGCTACCAGCTAACGTGATTAGTCCTGTGTCTCAACCGGTAGAAATCTGTTGCAGTGCTGAAGATTCAGGGTTCAGACCCTGCTGATGATCTATGACAGTGGTCCCCAACCTTTTCGGCTTGGACCACTGCGGCAGTGGAGCACCCGCTGAAATGCCGCCGAATTTCAGCAGCGGCGCCTCTCGATGACGTCGCTTTCCGTCGACAAGTCATGTCATGTCATCGAAAGGCATCGCCGAAATTCAGGAGAGACGCCTCTCGATGACGTCACTTGTCGACGGCAAGCAACGTCAGTGAGAGGCGTCCCCGCCGAAATTCGGGGGCGACGCCTCTCGATGACATGACTTGTCGACAGCAATTTGGTTCACTCATGGTCTTAAAGCTTTAACATAAATACTAGGACACTACAAATGTTCCAATGTTTATTAAAAATTTAAGAGTCCACCATTTCACTAAAACACTGAAGTTTACAGATTTTATTATTTCTATAACATTTAGTTTTCTTATTTTTGAGGCAAATTTATAATCTTACAAAAGTCACATATAAGATTATTAGAGATTTATTTTCCCTTAACCTCTGAATTTCAGAATTGTGCATAATTTGGTCTGGCAACATATAATGTCCTAAACTAGCACTATTACACAATATCTATACATAAAAATTTTATTTATTACCTCCTCTTCTGCTGTCTCTGCTGTGTTAAGTTCATGCTTTTGACAGTACGGACTTTCTTTCCAAGCTTCAGTATCACCACAATCACAGAAACCTCCTCCGCCTGATGTTGTCATCTGCAGTTATTTAAAATACACAAAAAACTGTATCCATGTGCAAGATCTATGTTAACTGAAAGCAACAACACATTAACCCTTATACTATTAGAGATTTTCCTGTATGCTACTCAAATAAATATGGTAAAAGCATTACCCATTTGTTAAGTTTCCATGACAGACAGACAGAGATTATCTACATCATTAATCTGTTTAAACAACAAACAACAACAACATACAATTACATTGTTAAAGTAACTCTAGAATATAGGCCTGGGGAGGTCACATACAGCATCTGATGTATTTATAGAACACAGAAATTACCAGTATACGTTTATTCTGAATCAGTCACAGAAGACTGGTCTGATTTAAAAAACACACCACAAGATCTTTTCTTCAAATTCCAATATTTAAAATCTTTGCATTATAATGTCATTTATAAATAGGACACTTGTTTTGAAAACAAATTGCATACTGCTACATCCTACTATATAAGGACATCAGAGGGATAGTCACTACAGTTTGAGGGCCACGTTTATAACAACTGGCTTCCGTTACGCTTACTAAAGTTGATAGTGAAAAAAACTGTTTGCAGTGCTGTGACCTGAAGAGTTCTGCATAGCTCAAAAGCCTGCGTCTCTGACCAATAGAAGTTGGTCTAATAAAAGATATTACCTCGCTTACCTTGTCTCGCTAACGACAAATATTTGCATTTGTATACTGCACTGCTCTATTTCCACACTTCAGTAAAACTTCATTTTAAAATAAAAAGCTCTTGAAATAAGTATTGAATACAATTATATCTTAAATCACAATTGTGAATGGAGTTCATAAATACATAACGATTCTGTGACCTATTTTTGATGCACAGATTCTCCACAGTACACATTATCCTCTTCTGTCTACCAAGTTAGTCAAGGCACTCAGATCTCTTTTCATTTTTAGAGAATACTTTACACCTCCAAAAGCCTCTATTCCTGTTCTTTCATATTGCATTAGTAGTTACTAAATGAAGAGTGCATACTAACACCCGCCACAATAGTAAACATAAGTACTCTATCAAGGGTATTGAGAGAGGAAAAGAAGCTCTCTCCATTTGTTTCAACTGTAACACTTCTACAGAAATTCTAGTATCAGAGGGGTAGCCATGTTAGTCTGGATCTGTAAAAGCAGCAAAGAATCCTGTGGCACCTTATAGACTAACAGACGTTTTGGAGCATGAGCTTTCGTGGGTGAATACCCGCTTCTTCAGATGCATGTGGTGGAAATTTCCAGGGGCAGTATATATATGCTAGCAAGCAAGCTAGAGATAACGAGGTCAGTTAAATCAGGCAGGATGAGGCCCTGTTCAAGCAGTTGAGGTGTGAAAACCAAGAGAGGAGAAACTGGTTCTGTAGTTGGCAAGCCATTCACAGTCTTTGTTCAATCCTGAGCTGATGGTGTCAAATTTGCAGATGAACTGAAGCTCAGCAGTTTCTCTTTGAAGTCTGGTCCTGAAGTTTTTTTGCTGCAGGATGGCCACCTTAAGGTCTGCAATAGTGTGGCCAGGGAGGTTGAAGTGCTCCCCTACAGGTTTTTGTATATTGCCATACCTAATGTCTGATTTGTGTCCATTTATCCTTTTCCGTAGAGACTGTTAAATTCGAGATAATTAGGCCTGGTCTACACTACAAGTTTAAGTAAACATTTCTGCTAGCTAAAAGGAACATCAAGTTAAAAAACATCAAGTTAAAAAAAAATACTCATCTGTACTACTAACAGTATGGTGGATTAAAGAAGCTAAAATTTTTATTTTACTCATTTCAGCTGTGTGTGTTTACTTAAATATTTCACTAGGCTTGACAAATTAATCTATTTCACTTTTCTTTCTAGAATTTCTCATGCAAAATTCGCAGCCATGAAAAACACGTCATGGACCGTGAAATCTAGTCTTTTTTGTGCTTTTACCCTATACTATACAGAATTCACAAGGGAGACCAACGTTTCTCAAATTGGGGGTTCTGATCCAAAAGGGAGTTGCAGAGGGGTCACAAGGTTCAGGGGCGGCGAGCTGTATGGGCACATGGTGCCTGTGCTCCACCAATATGAGAGCATGGTGGTCTGGCTCCAACAAAGTTTGGAGCCTGGTCTCTCCTCCAGCCCCACCTGCCACCCCCAAGCTCCTCCCTCAAAGTGCCCCCCCACTGCCTCCAGGCAATTTAAAAGGGCCTGGAGCCCCCGCCGCCGCCACCATCGGCAGCACAACAGGACTAAGACAGCTTCCTGCCTGCCTGGTCCACTTCCGGAAGCGGCCGGCACGTCTCGGCGGCCCTTGGGGAGAGGGGAAAAACGGACAGGATCCGCACGCTGCCCCTGCCCCAAGCTGAGGCTAATGGGAGCTGCAGGAGCGGTCCCTGTGAGCAGCAGCGCATGGAGACCGCTCCAGACCCCTACCTAGGAGCTGCTGCCAGAGGGGGTGCAGGTCGTTTTTGGAAGCCGCCTGAGGTAAGCGCTACACTCTTCACCCTCTCCCGCACTGCAACCCTCTGTCCCAGCCTGGACCCCATACCCTGCACTCAAACTCCCTCCCAGAGCCAACTCCCACTCCCCCTCCTGTACCTCCACCCCAGCTCCAACCCTGGACCCAAACTCCCTTCCAGAACCCATCCACCGCACTCCCTCCTGCACCCCAACTCCTTGCCCAGACCCTGCACCCTAACTCTCTCCCAGAGCCTGCCCCTGCACACCCTCCTGCACCCCGACCTCAGCCAAGCGCCCGCATCCAAACTCCCTCCCAGAGCCTTACGCAGGTGGGGGGAGGTAGGACTTGAACCTGTTTTGGGTACCACCAAAAATTATACAAACCTGCTGCCCCAGACAAGGTTATCTGCGGGAGAGGGGGTCGCAATATTTTCCCTCTTACTTCTGCGCTGCCTTCAGAGCTGGGTGGCCAGAGAGTAGTGGCTGAAGGCCAGGTGCCAAACTCTGAAGGCGGAGCCCCCCCAGAAACAATACAGAAGTAAAGGGTGGCAATACCATACCATGCCATCCTTATTTCTGTGCTCTGCCTTCAGAGCTGGGCAGCCAGAGTGTCGGCTGCTGACTGAGGGCTCAGCTCTGCAGGCAGCAGTACAGAAGCAAGGGTAGCAGTACTGCAACCCTCCCACAATAACCTTGTGATCCCCTCACAAGTCATTTTTTGGGTCAGGACCGCTACAATTGTATTGTGTCCAGTTTTGGCACCACATTTCAGGAAAGATGTGGACAAATTGGAGAAAGTCCAGAGAGGAACGACAAAAATGATTAAAGGTCTAGAAAACATGACCTATGAGGGAAGATTGAAAAAACTGGATTTACTTAGTCTGGAGAAGAGAAGACTGAGAGGGGACATGACAACAGTATTCAAGTACATAAAAAGTTGTTACAAGGAGGAGGGAGAAAAATTGTTCTTAACCTCTGAGAATAGAACAAGAAACAATGGGCTTAAATTGCAGCAAAGATGGTTTAGGTTGAACATTAGGAAAAATTTCCTAATTGTCAGAGCGGTTAAGCCCTGGAATAAATTGCCTAGGGAGGTTGCGGAATCTCCATCATTCAAAATTTTTAAGAGCAGTTTGGATAAACACCTGTCAGGGATAGTCTAGAATATATAATACTTAGCCCTGCCTTGAGTGCAAGGACTAGATGACCTCTTGAGGTCCCTTCCAGTTCTATGAATTACACACCATGATTTAAATTGCTGAAATCAAGACATTTACAATTTTTAAAATCCTATGACCATGAAATTGACCAAAATGGACCATGAATTTGGCAGGGTCCTACTCGTGCATTAACAAACTTCTGTTGTGCAGGAGTTCATGCCAGTGCAGAAGTATGTTTAAATCTAAGACTGTTACATTTTCAACTAACTTCTCTCACTCATAAGTTTGCTTAACACCTTTAAAAAAAAAAACAACCAACAACAACAAAAAACAAGTCTAAATATAGTGCCCAAACTAAGTGAAACTATGTCTAACACAGTGATTTTCAACCTGAGGTCTGCAGACCCCTGGGGATCTGCATACTATGTCTAAGGTGTCTACATATGTGCAAACCCCACCTCCAGGTCAAAATCTGAATGTGCCATTACCACAGAAGCCCACAGTTTAGTGCCCTTTCTCACACTGCGCCCAGTGCCATGCTAAGCATATGCAACACTTATAGTTGAATTCTGTTCAGTCAGTTTTCAGTCTAAGATTTCTCTGGTAGGGGTCTGCAGGTCACAGTTTGAATTTCCAAAGGGGTCTGCACTGCCATTTGAAATTTTTTAGGGGTCCACAAATGAAAAAGGTTGAAAACCACAAGTTTTACATAATAAAACTAACTCCAGTTTATGTTTAATTTAGAATTGTGAAGGTATTTAAGATTAAAGTGTAGGAACACCACTACAGTAATTTGCTCGGTGGTTTCAAATATTAACTAAGTCTTGTTAAAGCTAAGCTTCTAAACTGAGGTTAACACTCCCAGTTCTGGTAAGGTTACACGGCACATTTTTAATTCCAACCATACTGTGCGTGTATATTCATATACATGCTTTATTTTGAAATACAAAAACATTCTTAAATATAAATTACATACTGGAACTCTTAATATACCCATTCATAAGAAATATATTACACTCAATTCATATACTCCAATAAGATTACTAACCCTGTATCGATGCTCTCTATGAATACTTCCCAAAAAGCACTCCATACATAACACGCAAGTTGGATCAACCGCACAGTCTCTGGAAACAAATAGAGGAAAAAATTAAGCAAAAAATATTACTTTAACTTTTAACTATGCATCTAACAACAGTTTATTTTCAAAATACATGAATGTAGGACTTCTTGCTGAACTGTTTGCTATACAGGAATATGATAGTTTTTGATGAGACAATGAGAGGAAATTTTATTCCTAGAGCAGGAGTGGCTATGAAGAACAGCCTGGGAAGTAGGCTTGGAAAAGCATTTGGCTAATGTACATACTACCTTCAGTAAATGAAACAAGTGCATTAGCTGGTAATTCAGCCATGTTACCAGATTCAAACCTGTTTTTAAGGCATAGGAAATCATGAAAACTATATATCCAAGCAAGTTCTCTCAGGGTATAGAATGCAAGCGCTAGACATGGTCCTAAGTAATCAAAGCAAATAGATTTTCATCACACCCTGTATGAAAAGTTAGAAGCAAAGAGTTGGTTCCTAATTTTTTTGCATGTAAGTTTAGCCCTACAAGTCTTCTAATGAGTTCCAAGAAAAGGTTTTCACAACAACCAGAAAATCAAGGACCACTTACAGAAGACAAACACTTTTTACAGGTACTAACTGTAACACTTGGATGCATCACCTCTAGAAATCAGGCAAAAGACTCATGTGCAATTGCCTTGTTCATATAGCCAAAAATTTGAAAAAACAATCACTTGATATATTGACACTAAAGACAACTGACTGACAGCCACTGAGATAGATTCAGGGAGTCAGATTTCACAATGGAAAAATAAAGAGCATCTAAAAAAATATCTGAAGAGAAACTAAGGATTCCCTGAGATGTCCATCAGGAAATAATATAAACAAGAATTCACATGAACTAATCTCTTATTTTGTTCAAAACAAACAAAAACCTAGGAAGCACCTACTAGTATTCTTAATTCCATTTGGCCCAATTCATCAGTATCAGTAGAGGAATAATCATGGATCCAGAGCATAAATATTACCAATACTACTTTTTGTTAACCTTAGTTTATTTTAAGTGCAAATTTAATTAGTGAGACAAAAAAAAAAAAAGCTTGTGAATAATTCCAGTAAGCTGTTTTGTTTGAGAATAACTTATATTTGTATAACCTCCTGTTTCTGGTTACAAGTAATTATTTTTATTACATTGTGTAGTAGGAAATTAACCGTTTAATAATCATGGGATTTTAAAAAATGCACATGGCCATTCACCAGCAGTTATAAAGATGATTTATTTGGCAAGTATCGAAGCCTAACACATTAGTTGCTTCAGATCAACAAGATTCTTTAAAAAAAAAAAAAAAAAAAAGAAAAGAAATTTTTTTTTTAAGGTTCTCATACTTTCAGAGGTATTTCATAGATTATAAACAATAACAAATTTGTATCCTGTAGAGTTTAAGAAAAAAATTCTTCTCCTCCATTGCCACCAACTACAAAGTATAAGCTATTAAGTACAAAAGGATACACAGTAACAATATATGTACTATAGGCCTAGCAGAACAAACCACTTTCCCATATCGAAAACTGCAAAAATCAACCATATTAGTGGACCTGAACTATTCTTCACATTTTCTACTGAGATGAAGATACCATGTGAATTTAAACAGTAAACCTATCATTCTCTGAAGATTATATCAAGGAACTGCATTTTTCTATGCTTTCCTACAACACTGGCTATTGTTTTCTTAATATCCTGTGACGTTGGTCTTGAAAACACAGGTTTGGAAGAAGTTACTGTAATTACAGCACAGTTTTCATCAGCTCAAGTAAAGGAAGTTTCATGTTTAGCTACGGTATTATTCTTCTGGATCAGAAAGAATAAGAACGACTCTATAGCCCAATGATTAGGAATTAGATTTGATTTTTTTCAGGCTAGATTCGTATTTAGGAGCTACTGACAATAACAAGGTGGCTGAGGTGGTGCTGCTGCCACTACTACTCTTACACCCAACAGTCCAGTGGTTAGGTTGCTCACCCAGAATGTGGGAGATCCAGCTTCAACTCCCCACTGGGACTTGAACCCAGATTTCCCATATCTCAGGTGAGATCCCTGTGTCTCAATATCTCCTGTTGAAGCTGTTCCACTCTGTATAAAAAAAATTAAATATTCATCAATCCAGTGAGGGAGAATGACAGTAACCAGTGGGTGAGGGGAGAGGGAAAACTGCCTCACCCAGGTTCCAGTCCCTGCTCCAATGAATAATTTATACAAAATGAAACAGCTTCAACAGGGGAGACTCAGAGACCCATCCCATAATAATTAATACCTGGTTATTCGGGCAATCACCTGGGATATAGGAAAAGTGGGTTCAAGTCCCAGATCCTGAGCTATTGGGTAAAAAGGGGCACCACCATACCCACCATCTCCTCAGTTTTGTGAATCTAGATCAAAATATCATTTGCTCTTATTGAAAAAAGCTTAAAAATTGCCAAAACATGTTTTGTTTCAGGCAGGGTGGATAAAAATCAATGAGTAAAAAAAGCAAAACAGTTTTTTATAAAATTCTTTTTGAGGAAACAACTTATCTAAAGATAGTTTTAATAAAGATACATTATAGCTCAAAGATATCTCATCATGGAATAGGGATTATAAATTCTAATTCTATAGTAGGAGAATATATTCATGTAATGTTTAAGAAAAGTTTTATAAATGAGTTCCAATAGTTCGTGGATTAGGGACCCAATTTTATGAGGTTCAAGGGGCTTCTGTATAGATTAACCTAAATAATCTATTAGCCAAGATGGTCAGGTATGCAACCCCACACTCTGGGTTTGACCTCTGACTGCCAGGTGCTGGTGCTGGGCAAAAGGGGAAGGATCATTTGATGATTGCCATTCTGTTCATTCCCTTTTAAAGCATCTGGCATTGGCCACTGTCGGATAACATGATACTGGGCTAGATGGACCATTGGTCTGACCCAGTATGACCATTCTTATGTGGTTCTTGTGCTGAAAATGTACAAAGGTTAACAAAGCAAAAATGGGAAAAGAACAAGACGGACAAGGTGACAATAAAATCATAGTTACTTTAAGTCATATGCAGGTCTTGCTGGTGTGGTCTTTAATATTTATTGGTAACATCCTCCTATTCACTTATTGGAGGTTTCACAACAGAAATGAGATTTTAACAGAAATCTGAATGGGGGAGCGGGCTTAATGAGCAAGTTTGGTAGGCAAAAAAACCTATCTAATCACCATTAATTGTACTTTTCATTGAAAGATATTCAGAACACAGAAGGGACATCTGTAAATGCATGTTAAACATTTGAATTAATTAATGATAAACTAAATTTAAATTTTTGCGTTTAAGCCTTGGACTTGATTTGACAGTTTAGCCACCTTCCGCTTTATCTAAGAGTATTTCTTTTTAATAACCAACACTGACATTTTCAAAAACTAAATCTGTTTAATTATACTGATACTGTAATTAATTTTTTCTCCTATTGACCAAGTCTTTAGTATGTTACCAATAACAAACCAGACAACACCCACAATGTTCCAAGTATACTAAAAATACATATGGACAGTTAATATTTTCATTAGGACAAAAATGTTTTCACCAAAAAAAGTTGAGAATTAATAATTTAGGAGAATTGTGGAATTTAGCTACCTGCAAGAGTATGTAGGTTCTCCCACTTTAAAAACCCGACCACAGAGATGGGAAGGTTTGTTTGCTTGCTCAAGTTTTGGAAATCCAAATGCAGGATCTTCACCACATAGATACCATTCCATTGGTCCCAGAAGTACATGTTGTGCTAGCATGTCTTCTCTTTGTGGGGCAGGGTTAGGACCCCTGCAGTAAATTTTGGGTACATAGTAGGCTAGATGCAGGTATACTTCTTTAGGAAGATCAGTTGCTTGTAGCCATTTCTTTTATTAAAAAGAAAACATTAAACAAAATTACTCACAAATAAAATCAACGCCACCCAGTCATAACTGTTATAGCATCTTTCTTTTCACCCTAAAAGCTAAAGTGACACTGCAAACTTTAAAGTCAAATTTCTCTGTGAAAATTTTGCAACCACTACAGTTACAAGTAACATAGATTACTACAAATAAATATTAGCAAAAATATTTCTTTTTTTCCAATTTGAATATTTTGTGAATTTGACAGCACACAGGGAGATTTTCAAAGGCACAAAGGAGAATTAGTGCCTAACTCTCATAAATCTCCATCATAATGTATAGTCTATTCTTTCCTTTCTGAAAGGACCTTCATATATCAATAAAGAAGAAAATTCCTTACATGTTTTTTGTTTAAAAAATCCTTTTTAAAAACAAACTCAGGACATACTGTTTAAAGGGTAATCTGTCAGAAATTGGAATTTCAGTTTTTAAAAGTTTCAAGTTGAACACTGACCTTTAAAGGGTGTTTCTGTTGTATTCCCCTAGACTCAAAACATTTTCCCCTCAATTACACAAGGTACAAAAGGTGAAATGTATTATGTATATTGTAAAAATGTGTCCCTCTCATTACATTTGTTTTATTTCAACCATGTAACTGAAGACTTTACCGTTTGCCATTTTTAACTGATGTACTACTGATAATCATTACTACAGAATATAATCAACAATGGACATATACACATACTAGAAGTATGCACCGATTCAGTACTGTACTGTGTATAAACCTTACCAACATGTAATTACTACTACTAAATACTTGATAACTTCAGATTATGTGAAAACTAATTAATTCATTCAGAATTAACCCAAAGATGGATAAAAAGCAAGAATTACTTATACAGAAATAATTGGTTTTAGAAACCAGCTAGTATTGCTTGATTTCACTGGAATAATGTATTGTCTTCTCTTAAAGACCTATATTAGAGTAGACCAGGGGTCGGCAACCATTCAGAAGTGGCATGTTGAGTCTTTATTTATTCACTCTAATTTAAGGTTTCGCGTGCCAGTGATACATTTTAACATTTTTAGAAGGTCTCTTTCTATAAGTCTATAATATATAACTAAACTATTGTTGTATGTAAAGTAAATAAGGTTTTTAAAATGTTTAAGAAGCTTCATTTAAAATTAAATTAAAATGCAGAGCCCCTCAGACCAGTGGCCTGGACCCGGGCAGCGTGAGTGTCAGTGAAAATCAGCTTATGTGCCACCTTTGGCACACGTGCCATAGGTTGTCTACCCCTGGAGTAGACAAACACTATTCTGAAAAATTTTCATGAAAGAGCTTAGAGTTTACCCTTATTTATACTGTTTGCAATTTTAAATTTATATAGCACTTCTTCCAGTGATGACACTCGCACAGTGCCACTTTGGAAAATGCGGAACACCTATAATAAAACCATAGCAGAAAATGTCATATTTAAACAGTTTGGAAGCAGCTAATTTTATTGCTAGACTATTTCTGATACAATTCTTAGACCTGATGGTAGAAATTTACTCTACCCTCCCTACCCCCAGTACTGATTTCTCAAAGCCCTGATAATGAAACTACTCAATCTTCTAGTACTAAGTTACCTCTGGTGTTCAGAAAACTGGAATTTTTCTGAACTGGCCCCAGGTGAAAGACAACAAAAAAAAGAAATCCAGCAACCAAAATAACTCCTATGAGATTTTTGCTCTATAGTTCAACCGACCATTCCAATAAAAGATCAAAGAAATTATATCATCTCCCCCCCCCCCATCTTCTTCTCTCTCCAAGAATTTGACCTTCCTGTTCTTGTAAGCCTTAGTTTTATAAACTATTTTAAATCTAGTCTTCTTCACTTGTGCTGAATATCTTCTACTCTGTATTAGGAACGAAATCTAATTACATAAGAATTTCTTTCATCTCCTGCTGTTTCTCTCCAAAAAGTGGGTCATTGCCAAGGCCATATTCTGCAGTACACATAAGTTCTATTGTTTTAATTCTTTCCTTAGCCAAGTTCTTAAACTTGCTTCATCTCAACTCTAGAGTCTATTACTACCTTCTATCTGGAAAAACCGGAGTGAATAAGTTTTACCACAAGCTCAGACAAGTACCTAGTCAGAGAAAAAAAATCACATCTCCCAGGTGAGCAGCCTATCCTTTCCAATAATTGTGGTTATTCTGATACCGGTAGAAAGATTCTCTCTAGGGGTCTCACATAAACTGCTAATTTATCCTTGAAAGTCAGTCTAAAATGATTAAATTTTTTAATAAATAATCTATTTTTAATTTTGCCCTGAAGTAGATAACATTTTAGCAAAGGGTACAGAATTGAGTTTGCTAGATAAAACTCTGTGGCCTATAAAATCTTAGCAAGGATTCCATTATCAAATACATGCATGAAATTGATTGCTTAATTTGTCTGACAAATATTGCAATTACATGTATAAGCTGTAGTATTTGCCCATGCAAGAAAAAGCTAAATAACTAAAGTTGTATATGCAAATACTAAATTTAATACAAAGTAATTGCATGTGGAAATTTTAGGCTCCAATGCCACAAGCTGCCTAGTGTCATCTCCCCCACTCCCCATAGGCCCCATGTCTATACAGAGTCCAAGTGATCTTATTGGGGCTTTTAAACTTGCCTAAATAGAAATCAGAAGCAAAGTAGTATGGAGCACAAGGAGAAAGTAACGTATCCCAGAGCAGGATAAAATGAGTTTTACCTGAACAGTCCCAAAAAGTTGACTGACAAAATGAATAACAGGAAAATGTGACATAAAAATCAATATTGAATGTAAGAATGTTAGGGCTAGTCTACACTGGCAACACTAAGGTTAAGGTGGGCAGACCACTGCTCTCCCCCAGATCCCCACTGAAATAGACAGGACGCTGTTCCCGGGTCTGTAGTACACATGAAGTCTCTTCCAAGCCTGGGGCCTAAAAGCTAAGGAGGGGGAGAAGGAAACAGTGTTTCCAAAACCTTCTCCCAAGAAATCTTAAGAACAAAACTTGAAAACTGCGAAGGGAGGTGGAACCAGCCATCTGAAACACAGTCAGTTACAGTAAGAGACGGGGCAAGTGACCAGTTTTAGAGAGGAAACAGCAGGGCGGACTCTAGACTATACTGCTGTCAAACACACAAACCAAGCAGACAGGAGAGCTGCTTCTGCGCCTCTCCTCCAGGTCCTGTCACACCTGGCCGGGCTTGTCACAGCAACAAGTTCAGAAGCAGGGGGCAGAGTCTAAGTCACGGGGCCCCTTTAAGCAGCCCCGCCACAACCGCCCCTCGCCATCAAGCGCATTTACTCCCCTTCCCCCTTAGCCTTCCCCCCCCTCCGGCCGGCAGCCCTAGAGATCGCCTCCCCCTGCCAGTGCCGGCCGCCCCGGGCCTGGCACTGCGGACCCTCTGCCGGCCCGCCCCAACGCACACCCCCACCCCGAGCGCGGGGCCGAGCCCCTAACGGCCCCCCGGCCCCGGGCCCCCGGCGGGCGGACAAGCCTCACCACGGCAACCTCCTCGGCAGAACATTCCAGCAAGCTCCTGTCAATGGCCTGAACCTCCGTCTCCAAGTCCGACGCCATTTTCCTCCCCCCTCCACCAGCCCCACCAAGTAAGTGACACCCGGAACCGGACCCAGACGGCGTCCCCTGGGGGAGAACCCACTTCCGCTCCTTTCCCCCGCCCCCCGGGTAGCGTATAACAGCCCTCCCCCTCCCGCCACGGACGCGCCATCATGGGCCGCCGGTGCATTGTGGGGGATGTAGTCTTTCCCCTGGCGCTCTGCTGCGCAGGGTGGTAACACGGCCCTTACCTCTGGCTGGCCGGCGCCATTACCACCCTGGTCGCTCTCTTCTCCCTTTCCCCACATATTTGCCCAGGCTTTGAGGCCGTGAGCACTGCAGCTCGCTAGCACCAGGGGGCTGTGCCTTATGTCAGCTTATAGGTGTGCTTCTTGTCCTAACCCGGAATGTTAGCTTCCACACGCGCACACCCCTCCAGGGTTATTGCCAATCCCAAGAGGTCAAAAATCAGGAGCCAGGCCTCCAAAAATCCAGAGATTATTAAACCATATCCTTTGGCTCCGTTGATTCATTTTCTAGTTTTTAAGATTTTAGTGTGTATGTGGGTCCCAAGGTTTTTCTCCTCAACTAGTAGGGCTAGAAATTTGCTTTTTTCTTCCTTTTGTTTGATTGCATGAATCCAGGAGTGGAGGTTTTAAGACAAGTATAAATAGTGCAAAGGTTGGCAATGTTGCAAATACACTCTCCTGCAAGTTGTTCTGTACTCCTAAAGGACTCCTAGGTCATCTATTCTTAAGTGTAGTTTCGTAACATTGACCCCAGACTTTCCATTCCAGAAACATAGGCCTCACTCAAAAAAAAGGGAGAGAGGAAAGGGGATAGCTCAGTGGTTTGAGCATTGGCCTGTTAAACCCAGGGTTGTTAGCTGAGCCCTTGAGAGGCAGGGCCGGCATTAAGATTTATGGTGCCCTAGGCGAGATTATTAAACTGGTGCCCCTGTGCCTGATCTGCTCTTAGCAACACAAACATAAGCTTATAGTATTGGAAAACTTGCCACATTCATGTTATTAAAACCAGTTTAACTTAATTAAGCACACTGTAATGCTTATGGACTAGCACTAAAGAAGCAGCACTATAGAAAAAATTCTGATATGACAGAATGATGCAAATAATATATTTTTTTTAATTTATCAAAATTTTATTGGAAATTTATATGAAGAGGTATTGAAACAAAGATTTGTTTTTAATTAAAAGCAATCTTTCTGGCTTTTTTGGCTGCAAAATCAGTAATAATGTCATCATATGACAAAGACAAAGTCGTGTCTTGTTCGATTGCAAGAATAGCAAGACCAGTTAAGCGTTCCTGACTCATTGTAGAGCGGAGATAGTTTTTAATGAGCTTTAGTTTTGAGAAACTCTGTTCTCCTGATGCTACTGTTACAGGAATTGTCAGTAGAATACGAGTGGCAATGTACACATTAGGATATATGTCAACTAGTTTGCGGGTATGAATAAACTGTACAATGTCCATCACCGATTTTGCATGTGGCAACATTGATGACAGTGTACTCAATTCTTCGTACAGTTCAAGTCCATTTAAATCAAAACTATCACCGTGCTTCAGGAGGCTCTCTAGGTTCCTGCACTTTGTCATTAGTTGCTCTTGTTTTCCTATTTCGTTGAATTTAGTTATGTCATACAAAAATCCAAACTCTTCATGGTGTACTTGCAAGGTATTAAACCTTTCATCAACAGCAGATACTGCTTTATCCATCACAACATTAAAAAATTCAACCTCAAATTTCTTTTCTGGATCGTCTATGGGCATGATCTGCTGTACAGATTCTTCACAAAGAAGTGTCCCTGGCCTTTTTAACTCATATTAACTATGTATTTACTTTATGAAAGTTGGAGAAAACATTGTGAAAACGTAAAACATTGGCTGCCCAACTTCTGGGCTGGCAAAAGTTATACTGACTCACAGGGAAAAAAAAAAGCAGGAGAATCTTAGTACAACATATGGTCACTCTGTACCAGGGGTCGGCAACCTTTCAGAAGTGTGTGCCAAGTTCACTGTAATTTAAGGTTTCTCGTGCCAGTAATACATTTTAATGTTTGTAGAAGGTTTCTCTCTATGTCTATATTATATAAATAAACTATTGTTATTATCTGAGGTCTTGGCCACCGGTCCTGCTCAGGCCACTGCCAGCTGAGTAAATGAAACCCCAAACCGGCAGCGGGCTGGTGGCTGGAACCCTAGACAAGGATCCCAGGCCCTGCTCAGCCCGCTGCTGGTCTGGGGTTCTGACCACCAACTCCTGCCAGCCAGGATCCCGGCCTCCAACCCCCCCTCAGCCCGCTACCAGCCTGGGATTCTGCTCACCCAGGCTGGCAGGAGGCAGAGTGGGGCTGGCGGCTGAGCTCCTGACTGGCAAGGGGCCGGCAGCCGGAACCCCGGAGTAGCAGTAGGCTGAGTGCTGCTGGCACCCCAGACTGGCAGCAGACTGAGCCACTCAACCCCCCACCGGCCCTGCTCAGCCCGCCACCAGCCCACTCAGCCCACTGCTGGCTGAGTGAATGGAACCCCAGGCTGACAGCAGGTTGAGTGGTTCAGCTGGCCTGCTCAGCCCACTGCCAGCCTGGGGTTCCTTTGGGGTCCCCAGGCCAGCAGCAGGTGCTGAGTGGGGCTGATGGCTGGTATCCCAGCTGGCAATAGGGCAGCAGCCGGAACCCCAGAGCAGTGATGGGCTGAGCCGCTCAGCCTGCTGCTGCATACCATCAAAAATCAGCTCACCTGCCACCTTTGACACGTGTGCCGCAGGTTGCCGACTCCTGCTTTATACACTGGTAAGGAGATGAGCATATTACAGTTGTTGGAGGGCTCTTATCAGGAGTAACAGGCTATAGGAAAGTCAGTCAACATTTTTTGTTTCTCTCATGAAAACTGGCCCACTCCCTGCCTCAAACCAAACCTGTCACTAATAATTGTCAACAACTTAATTTTCTGTTTTTGACTAAAAATTGGATTCAGGATTGTTAGCAAGAATATTTGGCAAACAAAGTTGTTAAATGACAATCTAAATGGCAACACAGTACTGCTTTCATGCTTGGCTCACCCCCCAGCCTGCTGGTCCAACAGCTGCAGTAGAGGAGGAGATAGGTGGAAAACTGCAGGACCCCAAAATCCAGCTCTTGGGGTGCAGAGTGGCAACAGCAGCAAGCAAACCCTCAGGTCCAATCACTCGCCAATGGGCACCACCACAAGCCTTACGGACCATGATGAAGTTAGCACAGCATCTGATCTCAGGGACGGGGCACCCATGGAGCCACAGCAGCTCATCCTGCCCTCTGCATCTCCCCCCGGATGAGATGGATCGCTGGCAGCTGCCAGCCCAGGAGAGAGGCGCTCCCCAGCTAGGGTGGCCAGATCCAGATGTTCTGATTTTATAGGGCCAGTCCCGAGATTTGGGGCTTTGTCTTATATAGGCACCAATTACCCCCACCTAGAGTGACCAGACAGAAAGTGTGAAAAATCAGGACAGGGATGGGGGGGGGGGGGGTAAAAGGAGCCTATATAAGAAAAAGACCCCAAAATTGGGACTGTCCCTATAAAATAGGGATATCTGATCACTGTACCCCAAATCCCCTATCCTGATTTTTCACACATCTGGCTAACCCCAGCCAAGCCCTGTGTGACATTCCAATCCTGGCTGCCTGCCGAGGAAGTGAGTTACTTTCACTTTCATTCCTCAGCAGGCAGCCAGCCCGCCCTCCCTCCACCTGTCCCCCAGCACCTCACCCAACCCAGCCCTGACGGAGGGGAGGGAGGAGAGAGAGAGGGGTGCTCCTGGGGAGGAGGGAGAAAGGAGGGGGTGCTCCGTGGGGCGAGGGGGAGAAGAATGGATGTTATGGGGGACAACAAAGGATACTGGTTCCAGAGCCACAGAGCCTGCCTCACCTCACCTCAGCCGGGGGGAAAGAGTCACACTCACAGGTGAGCTCCTTCCCCAACCCCTACTCCCTCCCCTTCCCAGAGACCCCAGCAGCCAATCCCATTCCGCAGACTGTGCTGCATTCGGCTCTCTCTAGGACCCAGCAGCCCTGCTTCTACACTGTCTGGGCTGCCTGCAGAGTGGTGCCCCCAGGCAGAGTGAGGCCCTACGCAGCTGCCTATTCTGCCTATGCCTAAGGACGGCCCTGTTGAGAGGGCTATTTAGGGATCTGGGGTAAAAATCTCTGGGGATCAGTCCTGCTTTGAGCAGGGGGTTGGACTAGATGACCTCGTGAGGTCCCTTCCAACCCTGATATTCTATGACAGGGGTCAGCAACCTCTGGCACGCATGCCAAAGACAGCATGCAAGCTATTTTTTAATGGCACGCAGCTGCCTGCTGGGACTCCGCATGCCATTAAAAATCCTGCCGATGCGGCAAGCTGCAGAGTCCGCGCTCCCCGGCCAGAGTGTCCAGCCGAGCGCAGCAAGCTGCCAGCCCCTCCTCCGCCTTCCCTGGAGCCCTGCCGCCGCTCGTGCAGTACTCTGGGGGCCTGGGCTGCGCGCTCCCGCAGGGCAGCTTTTGGCTCCGTGGGGAGGGAAAGACACTCCCTGCTTAACCGGAGCCCTGCTGCCACGCACGCAGCACTCTGAGGGGCAGGGCAGGGCTGCGTGCGCATGGTAGCAGGGCTCTGGATGAGCGAGGAGCCTCATGGTAAGGGGTCTGGGGCCAGGAGGGTTGGGTAAGGGGTGGGGGCAGTCAAGGGACAGGCAGCAGGGTAGGTGGGATCCCGGGGTGGTGGTTAGGGACAGGAGTCTCTGGAGGGGGCAGTCAGGGAGCAGGGGGGGTTGGATGGGGCATGGGAGTCCTGGGGTGGATAGGGGTCAGGACAGTCAGGGGATAGGGATCAAGGAGGGTTGTGGAGGCAGTTAGGGTGGGGGGAGTCTCTGGAGGGGGTGGTCAGGAGACAAGGAGCTGGTGGGGGTTGGATGAGTCAGGAGTTCTGGGGGGCTGTCAGGAGGTAGGGGCATGGAGAGGGGTTGGGCAAGCAGGGAGCGGGGGGGGTGTATGAGTCCAGAGTTCTGGGGGGGTCCTGTCAGGGGGCAGGGAGCGGTTGGATGGGACATGGAAGTCCAGGGGGTTCTGTCTGGGTGTGGTGGTGTGGATAAGGGTTGGGGCAGTCAGGGGACAGGTAGGGGGTAGGGTCCTAGGGGAGCAGTCAGAGGACAAGGGGCAGGGAGGCTTAGATAGGGGGTGGGGTCCCAGGAGGGGGTAGTCAGGACAAGGAGCGGGGGGTTGGGGTTTCTGGGGGGGCAGTCACCCAGCCTTCTGCCCTGAGCCCTGACCCCCACACATGCACACACCCAGTCCTCTGCCCTGAGCCTTGCACCCCCACATCCCCCCCAGGCCCCTGCTGTGAGCTCTGTATCACCCAGCCCTCTGTTGACTCCTTCACCCGCCCCCCATGACCCCAGCCCTGACTCTGGCACTCCCACACATACCCAGCCCCCCTACCCTGACACCTGCACCCCCCACATCCTCAGCCCCCCCAACATTCCATGCACCCCGCACATCCCCACCCCGAGCACCAAACGGGAGCTCCTGCACCCCCACTCACATTCCCACCTGCACCCCTCAACCAAATGGGAGCTGCCCAGGTAAGTGCCCCACACCCAAACCTCCTGCCCCAACCCTGAGCCCCTTCCCTCATTTTAGCTCCTTGCCAGACCCTTCACCCCCAGCCCTGTGCTCAGTGCACTCCCACCCTCAGCTCAGTGCAGAGAGAGGAAGAGAATGGGCCAGAGTCAGGGAGAAGGTAGGTACCCATTGTATGTGGGCAGGGCCAGGATCCCAGACCAGCAGTGGGCTGAGCGGGTCCAGCAGCCGGGATCCCGGCTGGCATGAGCCAGCAGATGGAACCCCTGAGCAGCAGTGGGCTTAGCCGCGCAGCCCACTGCCGGTCTGGGATCCCGGCTGCCAGCCCCACACAGCCCGCTGCCGGTCTGGGGTTCTGGCTGCCAAACCCTTCCCAGCTGGGGTCCTGGCCGCAGGCCCCACTCAGCCCGCGGCCGGCCTAGGTGAACAGAACCCCAGACCAGCAGCAGGTTGAGCGGGCTGGTGGCGTAAGATCAACATTTTAATTTAATTTTAAATGAAGCTTCTTAAACATTTTGAAAACCTTGTTTATTTTACAATACAACAATAGTTTAGTTTTATAATATATAGACTTGTAGAGAAAGACCTTCTAAAAAACATTAAAATGTATTACTGTCACGCGAAACCTTAAATTAGAGTGAATAAATGAAGACTCGGCACACCACTTCTGAAAGGTTGCCGACCTCTATTCTATGATTTGAGCTACAGCAGAGTCTCTATTACAGGTATTTTCTCATACCTGCTTCAATCTGTCTCCTCTCAGTCATTCAAAGCATATATCTATTTGCATTGGTATAATTAAAGATGTGGTGGTAAACCATTTTAGTTAAATCAATGTAACTTTGTGCATGGACACTCTAACAGTGGTTTCAAACCTAGATTTTAGCAGTGTTAGGTGCAACCTATATCGGTTTAACATCACTTGTTCAATTAATCTGGTGCAATTTTGTATATAGACCAATCCTAAATGCCGTACACTAATCAGAGATTATTATTTAAATTGTGGTACTTCATCGGTACTCCAAACCAGGATAAGGGCCCCATCGTGTTAGACACTGTGCAAATAACACAGAGGCCATCTCTACTCCAGAGAGTTCACAAGCCAGGATTTAGTGCAACAGGTGAATACACAGACAAATAGGTAGGGAAGTGGAAGGGAAAGTGAGAGACAATGTGATTGTATAAGGTAGTAGTCACAGATGGTCAGATGGTGGTGATTTGTAGTAATCACAGCAATGGTAGATTTTAAGGAGGGGATAAAAAGATAACAATGTGTGTTAGATAGCAAATTTCCATCAGTCTCTTTTGATCCTTGTGTGCAAGTTTGTTGTTTTTTCTTTCTTTTTCCACCCCTTCAGTTTCCCCAACTAAAGACCTAATTGCAAACTCTTCAGGGCAGATGTCCTGTCTTTCATTTGATTGTAAAGCAACAAATACGCATATGGCAGGGTATTATTATAAATAATATATACATACATTTGGCCATAGGCCATTACAAGATAACTCTTGAACAATATGATATTCCATCCAGTAGAGGCCATCAGTGCATATTATATACATCTACTGTACATATACATACATGAACACACACAAGACATGGTATATTATGCAAGCACTGCTTGATGGAGATTCATAGTTTCAGAACTCACTTGGCTGTGGTTTTTGTCAGGGATGTGTGTGTGTTATAAGAGTATGAAATTTACTTCAGAGTTTCACTGGGCTTTTAGAGTAACAGGGAAGACAGAACTCTGGAAGAGTTTGCCTACAGTAACTCGAAGAGGATTGCCAGGGTCATGGCTAGGCAGAACAGATAAATAAATGGCCTTTGGAATATTTATTTCAACTTTCAACATTGTAAGAATAGGTTTACTTTGCTTTTGTTGTTAATTTATTACAGCTGTATATTTTAACCTAGTGCATTTTATCAATGTTTTCATTTCCGCTTTCTCAATAAAAGTCCACATAATGCCAAAAGTAATGTCCATTCCACCTTCTATTTATGAGTTGCAGGTGCATAAAGCATATAGGATGATGCCTCTAGAAGAAGGAAGGGAGAGGAAAGAAAGCTACATGACATAATGAGATGCCCCTCCTTCTGCGATAAGCATGGAAAAAGCGATAAAACCTCTGGTTTGGTCATGTGAGAGGTATCATGCTTTGCATATGAAGGAATGGGATCCAAACAGCAATGTAATCTATATATACAAGGATTAAGCATCAAGAGTAGCTCTCTTGAGGTCCAGTTTAAAAGTTACAAGCCAAACAAAAGCACCTAGGGTTAGTACATAGAAATCCACTAGCCATAAAGAAATAAAAGGGATAAACCTAATTGCATCTTCCTAGACATTTCCTGATCTACTTATATATCTGGGGTTTTAGATGAGTAGTTTTTAGGTATGATATGGATGATTTTTCATACCTGGCCCAAGTTCTCTCACAGCATAACTGCTCCCTGTCTGTCTCTCCCCGAGAACAACAGACAGACAGACAAAAGAGGAGTCTTGTTTCAATTTTAAGAAGTACTAGCCTTCTCATTGGCTCTTTTGGCCAGGTGCCCACTCACTTCCTTTTACCTATGCATAGCAGTGAGACTTTTAACCCTTTACAGGTAGAGCAATTAGAGAACAGCTACAAAGAGGGATTTTATAGCTACTGGATGGCTGGGTGTCCATAAAAGAAAGCTATGCCCCCCTTCATTTATCACACCCCTAAAACAAATTATCAGCATTTTGTTTTCATTTGGTTGATATCAAACCCCTGTATCCAAATTCCTGATCCTGCAAAGTGTTATCACATGCTTAACTTTATGCACATAAATAGTGCCATTCGAGGCGAAAGTGAAGCATGTGTGTAAGTCTTTGCAGAAGCAGGGCCTACATCTCTAACAGCAATGATTTTGACAGAACTGTTTTCTCAGTCATCTTTATTTAATATTAAAAGATCTCATAGTTAGATTTCAATGACCTTTGCAATGACTTTGCATTGCAAATGTAGATTACTTTAAGCTGTATCCATTTCATATTTTTGCATATGAAAATTTGCATATTTTTTCCCCACCCGTGCCAACTGGAAAGGTGTACAGTCACAGTCTCCTATCATTCTCCTAGTTAAGACTAACCCAGAAGTCAATACTGGAAGAACAGATTTGTCAGTCCCATTTACAAATTCTCTTTCTTGTCTTATCCAAAATAGCATCTCACCTGTAATAACATAAATTATAAAATTAAAGGGAAATATGCAACCTAATAGTTGATACATTTCACAAAGGAAGACTTCCACATTATATATATATAACCATACATAATAAAAATATAAATAATTGTATTGATGTATTTTAACAAGTTGATTCAAGTTATTAACTCCATTTGAGTATTAACAATGCTACATAGAAAGCAGTGTGTAAACTAGAAAGTTTCTACTTTCGCAATGGGTAGTAATACCGTATTGTTAGTCCTTCCAGTGCTAAACTACAACAAGCAAGTTTATTTTCCCCAAGATTTTAGACACACTTTGAGGGGAAGGGACAAGATATCAAATGGTTAGTATAAAAATATGGGGCAAATTAAATAATAATGGGAAGGATATGGAGGAAATCTGACTTTATATTAAAATTAAAAGTGGAGAAGAAAACATGCGCATAAATATGGCCATTATCTTTTACAGCAGTGATATTCAGCTTGGGGTTAGTAAGGCGGCACTTTATTAGACAACACAAGTATTACTATGCAGATTGAATAGGAGTACTTGTGGCACCTTAGAGAGTAACAAATTTATTTGAGCATAAGCTTTCATGGGCTACAGCCCACTTCTTTGGATGCATAGAATGGAACATATATTGAGGAGATATATGTACACATACAGAGAGCATGAAAAGGCGGAAGTTGTCTTACCAACTCTGAGAGGCCAATTATGTAAGAGAAAAAACTTTTGAAGTGATAATCAGGATAGCCCAGTACAGACAGTTTGATAAGAAGTGTGAGAATACTTACAGGGGGAGATAGATTCAATGTTTGTAATGACTGAGCCATTCCCAGTCTCTATTCAAGCCTAAGTTGATTGTATCTAGTTTGCATATCAATTCGAGTTCAGCAGTTTCTTGTTGGAGTCTGTTTTTTAAGCTTTTCTGTTGTAAAATTGCCACCCTCAGGTCGGTTATTGAGTGACCAGACAGGTTAAAGTGTTCTCCTACTGGTTTTTGAATGTTATGATTCCTGATGTCAGATGTGTCCGTTTATTCTTTTGCATAGAGACTGTCCGGTTTGGCCAATGTACATGGCAGAGGGGCATTGCTGGCACATGATGGCATATATCACATTGGTAGATGTGCACTTGAATGAGCCCCTAATGGCATGGCTGATGTGATTAGGTCCTATGATAATGTCACTTGAATAGATATGTGGACAGAGTTGGCATCGGGCTTTGTTGCAAGGATAGGTTCCTGGGTCAGTGTTTTTGTTCAGTGGTGTGTGGTTGCTGATGAGTATTTGTTTCAGGTTGGGGGATTGTCTGTAAGCGAGGACAGGTCTGTCTCCCAAGATCTGTGAGAGTGAGGGATCATCTTTCAGGATAGGTTGTAGATCTTTGATGATGCGCTGGAGAGGTTTTAGCTGGGGGCTGAAGGTGACAGATAGTGGTGTTCTGTTATTTTCTTTGTTGGGTCTGTCTTGTAGGAGGTGACTGCTGAGTATTCATCTGGCTCTGTCAATCTGTTTTTTCACTTCAGCAGGTGGGTATTGTAGTTTTAAGAATGCTTGATAGAAATCTTATAGGTGCTTGTCTCTGTCTGAGGGATTGGAGCAAATGCGGTTGTATCTTAGAACTTGACTGTAGACAATGGATCGTGTGGTTTGTCGATGGAAGCTGGAGGCATGTAGGTAAGTATAGTGGTCAGTAGGCTTACTTAATTGGCCTCTCAGAGTTGGTAAGGCAACTCCTACCTTTTCATGCTCTCTGCATGTGTATATATATCTCCTCAATATATGTTCCATTCTATGCATCCGAAGAAGTGGGCTGTAGCCCACGAAAGCTTATGCTCAAATAAATTTGTTAGTCTCTAAGGTGCCACAAGTACTCCTGTTCTTTTTGCGGATACAGACTAATGCGGCTGCTACTGTGAAACTCTACAGACTGACCTGCATGTCAGTGAGGATTCTATCACAAGGGAATATGAGGCGAGAGAATAGGGTGGAAATATTCCCTCTCTCTTATCAGCCAGGGAATGGTAACGCTACATCTTCATATCCTAATATCAAGGGTTCTCAACTTTTTTCTTTCTGAGTTCCCCCACCCCCAACATGTTATAAAAATTCCATGGCGCACTTGTGCCACAACAACTGTTTTTCTGCATATCCAGTAGATTAAAAGCCCCGCCTGGTGTCCAGAGGTAGCCAAGGAGGGCAACTGCCCAGGGCCCCACACCATAGGGGGCCCCACAAAGCTAAGTTGCCCAGGCTTCAGCTTTCTGCTCTGGGCCCTAGCAAATCTAACATTGGCCCTGCTCTCTGGTTTATTCTGGTTGACCCCCTGAAACCTGTTTGTGGCCCCCCAGGGGGCCCTGTACCCCTGGTTGAGAACTGCTGCTAATATGATTTCAGCATGTGATAATTACATGATTTAGTCATGCAATGTCATGTCTTACAATGCAATGTCAGACCACAGAATCATAAATGTAGGGCTAGAAGGGACCTTGAGAACAGGGCCATCCTTACCCATACACAAAGTACGCAGCTGCGTAGGGCACCAGGAAATTTGGTGAGTGCTGGGGGAGTGCTTCCACCCTGCCCCCCAAGCCAGCCCCGCCCCGTCCTTGTGGAGGCCTGGGGTTCAGTCCTCGCCTGTTCCCCGGCTCCTCCCCACAGAGGCCTGGGGCCCCACACACACCCCTCATGGGGGCTATGCGTAGGGCCCCAGAATAGCTAAGACAGCCCTGCTTGAGAAGCAGCACAAGTATACCTAGATCATTCCTGGAAGATTTTTGTCTATCCTATGTTAAAAACCGCCAATGACAGGGATTCCACAATCTCCCTTGGCAGCATATTCCAGTGCTTCACTATCCTTATAGTTAAAAAAAATTTCTGTGGGCTTGTCTACACATAGAGCACTGAAGCACATCTGCTCTATGCCAACAGGAGAGAGTTCTCCCATCAGCATAATAAAACCACCACCGTGAGAGGCGGTAGCAGCTCTCCAACCAACATAACACTGTCCATACCAGAGCTTATGCTGATGTAACTTATGTCACTCAGAGGAGTTGTTAACACTCCTGAATGACATAAATTATGCCGTCTTAAGCTGTGGTTTAGACATAGCCTAATATCTAATCTAAATATCCCTTGCTGCAGAATGGATTAAGTTGATTATTTCTTGTCCGACTGCCAGTGGACATAGAAACCAGTTGATCATCATCCTCTTTGAAACAGCACTTAACATATTTGAGGATTGTTATCAGGTCTACCCTCAATCTTCGTTTCTCAAGATAAAACATACCTAATTTTTCCCTTGCCTAATAGGTCACATTTTTTCAAAACTTCTTAGCATTTTTGTTGCTCTCTTCTGGACTCTCTCCCATTTGTCCACATATTTCTTGTGGTGTGCGGCACTGGATACAATACTCCAGCTGAGGCCTCACCAGTACCTAGTAGAGAAGGACAACTAATTCCCATGTCTTACAAACAACATTCTTGTTAATACACCCCAGAATTATATTTGCCTTTTTCACCATTGCATCACATTGTTGTCCTATGTTCAAATTGTGACCCACTATAACCACCAGATCCTTTTCTGCAGCACTGCTTCCTAGCCAGTTATTTTGTCTTTGTGCATTAGATTTTTCCTTCCTAAGTGTACTGCTTTGCACTTATTTTCACTGATTTTCTTTTTGTTGATTTCAGACAAATTATCCAGTTCGTCAAGGTTGTTTTGAATTCTAATCTTGACCTCTAAAGTGCTTGCAACCCCTCTCTGCTTGGTGTCATCTGCAAATTTTATATGCATACTTTCTACTTCATTATCAAAGTCATTAATTAAAATATTGACTAGTACCAGACTCTGAACAGACTCCTGCAAGACTCCACTAGTTATGTCCTCCCAGTTTGACAGTGAACCATTGATAACTACTCTTTGAATATGATTTTTCAAACAGTTGTGCACCCACTTTACAGTAATTTAATCTAGAACACATTTCCCTAGTTTGTTTATGTGAATGTCATGTGGGACTGTGTCAAAACTTTACTAAAATCAAGATATATTACATCTACTGCTTCCCCCCATCCACTAGACCCATAACTCTGTCAAAGAAGGAAATTAGGTTGGTTTGGCATGATTTGTTCTTTATAAATCCATGTTGGTTATTACTTATCACCCTATTATATTCCAGATGCTTATAAATTGATTGTTCTGCAACTCTTGGCAACTCCATTTGATGACAACATGGATCTCCAGCTATTAGGTCAAAGTGCCATAACTGTAGGGCTTTTGGAGAAGCCAGAGTAACCATTAGTCAGTAATTAGTTATATGGAAAAAAATAAGCATCTAAGACAGTGGTTCTCAAACTAGGGTCACCGCTTGTTCAGGCAAAGCCCCTGACAGGCTGGGCCAGTTTGTTTACCTGCTGCGTTCGCAGGTTTGGCCAATTGCAGCTCCCACTGGCCAAGGTTCGCCGCTCCAGGCCAATGGCGGCAGCAGGAAGGGCAGCCAGCACATCCCTCGGCCTGTGCCGCTTCCTGCAGCTCCCATAGGCCTGGAGTGGTGAACTGTGGCCAGTGGGAGCCATGATCGGCCGAACCGGCGGACACGGCAGGTAAACAAACTGGCCCAGCCTGCCAGGGGCTTTTCCTGAACAAGCGCCGGCCCTAGTTTGAGAACCACTGATCTAAGTGGAGGAACACTACTGTAAAACACTTGTACCAGATTATGTTTATTTTCATCATAAGTTCTGAATAGTACTACTGCATATTCAAATATACTGGTAAAAAGTTTCTGCACCAAATAAAGAGCCATGTCTTGCTCTTTAGTAGTAACTCATTATTACAATGGGAGCAGCTTCAGAGATAAAGTTAGTATGTAAGGGACCTAATCTATTCTCAGATATGTATGATGTGTTAAAGATTTACACTTTAATTTCTGGCGGGTACCAGATGAGCTGATGACATTTGAAAGAGGGCAGGCAAAGGTGATGCAAAATTATGTTTAGATTTATAGCAGCAGGAATTTATAGCAGCAGGCAAAGCTCAGCTGGGACTGCTAAAATAGGAAGGGAAAAATGGAAATGGCTGTGCAAGTAACTGATATTTCTGTTCTCTAGAGAGACAAAGTAGGTGACCTAATATCTTTTATCTGACCAACTTCTGTTGTTGAGAGAGACAAGCTTTCCAGCCACACAGAGCTCTTCTTCGGGTCTGGGAAAAGTACTCCAAGCCTCACAGCTAAATGCAAGCTGGAACAGATTGTTAAGCATAAGTAGTTAGCACATATTCTAAGGGACCTGTAGACTGGTTCCGCTGGGGATCGACCCTCTCTGACGGGGAGGGGAGCCACACCGGTCTCACTGTCGTCCCCGGGGCCTCTCCTCGGGCCCGCGGTCCTGTCCTGGGGAGGTCTGTACCTGCAGTTACAATCAGCCTTGGACCTTTGGCGTCGGGCAGAGCAGTGGCAAAGTCAAAAGGGGCCCAGCCCTTGGTTCGGGCGGGGCACCAAACACAGTACAACAAGCAGTGGCAAAGTCAAAAGGAGCCTGGCCCTGGGTTCAGGCGGGGCACCAAACACAGTACAATCAGCTCTGGCCTTTGGAGCAGGGCAGAGCAGTGGCAAAGTCAAAAGGGGCCTGGCCCTTGGTTTGGGTGGGGCACCAAACACAGTACAATCAGCTCTGGGCAAGGCCAGGGGGAGGGGGAGTCTGCCACCCGGATACGGGTGGCAGGGGGAACGCAGGCCCACCCACTCCTCTGCGTTCCAGCCCGGGGCCCTGGTAGCGGCTGTCACCGCTGCCGGTGGTCAGTGGGGGTCCTGACCGAAACACACTGACATTGGCAAAGTTAGCTCTGCAGCCTGACTGGAGTCAGCTGCCCCCGGGCTACTTCCTACCTCCCCCTCTACTCCTACCTGGTTCGGGGCCTCCGTTCCAGGGACATCCAGAACCATCCGTTCCTCCCAGTCCGGGCTGGGCGGCAGGTCCGGTAATGTTTCGGGGAATGCGGGCCAAGCCTGGTCTGGGGGCACCTCGGGGCCGTAGTAGGGGCGAGGCAGCTCTGGCAGCTCCTCGTCGTAGCGGCCTTGAGAATGCTCCGGCGGCTCCTCGTCATAGTAGGGGCGAGGCAGCTCTGGCAGTTCCTCGTCGTATCGACCGCGGGGAAGCTCTGGCAGCTTCTGGTCTCGGCCTCCGGCTTGGGCAGTCTACCAGTCACGGGTGTCGGCGGACATGTCTGCTCCTGCCGGTGGCAGACCTGCAACTGAAGACTGGGGCCTGGCTTTTATTCTTCCGGGTCACCGCCTGGCCCTCTGTGGGGCGGGACTTCCGCTCAGCGGCCCCGCCCCCGTGGACCACTGACGGGGCTCGACCCTCCCAGAGGGGAAAGGGAGCCACACCATCTCACTACAGGACCATTCAAAACAGAGTGGCCTGTTAATTTCTCTACAGTCAGAGGGGGAAGAAAGTGGGTTAGGCTTTGTCTACACTACCAGTTTTGTCTGCGTGACAGGGTGTGCATACCTCACACTGGGCTGAAAGGGGTTAATACCACACTATGGGCAGACTGCACTGAGCATGCTCCAAGTGCTGGGCCAGAACAGAAGGGAGCAGCTCGGCTCAGTCTGGACTGACAGCCAGAGACGGAGGACCTTTGGTGGAGTTTCCAGCTGAGGAATCATCACAGCCCTTTCCTGCGAGAGCCAGAGATCCCAAAAACCACACTGGAGATCTGTGGCCAACGGAGCCGCAGGGAATTACTCACACTGAAGAGCCTGGAAACCCCGATACTCCATGGACTACAGCTTCAGGAAGCATGATAGGAAGTGACCCAGGGAGGGTGAGCAAGTGGTATCTCCCACCCGTGTGAGGTCACTGTGTTTCGGTGGAATTCCCCGATGACCCAGTGGCGGACCACTGATAGGGTCCTGGGCTGAGGCCTGGTGGAGTCGGGTGGGCCCAGTCCCCTTCTACCCTTCAGGTATTAGTTACTAGGCTGCCCTGTTTTGTATCTGGGGGCTGTTATATTGACTCTGGCCGCAAGGACATGCTGCCCCAAAGACAAGGGCCGCTGTATTGACTCTGGCCACTAGGCCATGCTGCCCTGAACACAAGGGCTGCTGTATTGACTCTGGCAACTAGGCTATGCAACCACGGACCTGCCACTGTCTGTAAAACTTTTGTTGTCAGGGGTGTGAAAAAACCCATCCCTGACCAACGGAAGTTTCACCAGCAAAGGCGTTAATGTGGATAGCACTATGTCAGCAGGAGAGGTTCTCCTGCCAACATAGCTAACGCTGCTCATTGTGAGTGGTTTAATTATGCCGGCAGGAGAACTCTCTCCTGCTGGCAAAGTGCAGCTACGTGGGAGATGCTACAGCGGCACATCTGTAGTGGTACAGTTGTGCTGCTGTAAGGTCTGTAGTATAGACATAGCCTTAGTGGGTTACAGATTGTTGTAATTAAGCCATAAATCCAGTCGCTTCAGTCCATGAATTTTAAGTGTCTAGCTGAGTAATGAATTTAATCTTCCAGGCTCGTATTTTTGAAAATGTTGGGCAGGTTTCCTTTGAGGATGAGGACTGAGAGGTCAGACATAAAGTGATCATTTTGTGAAAAGTGTTCACCTACAGGTGATAAGTGTTTTTGTTTTTTATCATTTACCTGTGTGAGTTCAGCTGAAAGTGTAGTGATTGTCTGGTTCCACCTACATTGTCCCTTAGGGTATGTCTGCACTACGGGATTATTCCAATTTTACAGAATTCGATTTTGGGCAACTGATTGTATAAAGTCGAGTGCATGTGGCCACACTAAGCACATTAATTCGGGGTGTGCATCCATGTCTTGAGGCTAGCGTCAACTTCCAGTGCGTTGCAACTGTTGGTAGCTATCCCATAGTTCCCGCTTCTCCCCTGCCCATTGGAATTGGGTTGAGATCCCAATGCCTGATGGGGTAAAAAACATTGTTGCAGGTGGTTCTGGATACAGCCTCACCCCTCCCTCCGTGAAAGCAATGGCAGACAACTGTTTCGTGCCTTTTTCCTGGGTGAACTGTGCAGACACCATACCACAGCAAGCATGGAGCCCGCTCAGCTCAAGACAGCAGTCATGAACATTGTAAACACCTCATGCATTCTTATGCAGTCTATGCTGAACCAGGACCTGCAAAACCAGGAGAGGAGGCGGCGGCTGCGGCAGCGCAGCAACAAGAGTGATGAGGACATGGACACAGAATTCTCTCAAACCACAGGCCCTGGCGCTTTGGAGATCATGCTGTTAATGGGGCAGGTTCTAGCCGTGGAATGCCTACTTTGTGCCGAGGAAACAAGCACAGACTGGTGGGACCACATAGTTTTGCAGGTATGGGACGATTCCCAGTGGCTGCAAAACTTTCGCATGCGTAAGGGCACTTTCATGTAACTTTGTGACTTGCTTTTCCCTGCCCTGAAGTGCCAGAATACCAAGATGAGAGCAGCCCTCACAGTTGAGAAGCAAGTGGCGATAGTCCTGTGGAAGCTTGCAATGCCAGACAGCTACTGCTCAGTTGGAAATCAATTTTGAGCGGGCAAATCTACTGTGGGGGCTGCTGTGATGCAAGTAGCCAAAGCAATCACTGAGCTACTGCTACCAAAGATAGTGACTCGGGGAAATGTGCAGGTCATAGTGGATGGCTTTGCTGCAATGGGATTCTCTACCTGTTGTGGGTTGATAGAGGGAACCCATATCCCTATTTTGGCACCGGAGCACCAGGGAAGCCAGTACATAAACTGCAAGGGGTACTTTTCAATGGTGCTGCAAGCACTGGTGGATCACAAGGGATGTTTCACCAACATCAACATGGGATGGCCGGGAAGGGTTCATGACGCTCACATCTTCAGGAACACTAATCTGTTTAAACGGCTGCAGCAAGGGATTTACCTCCCAGACCAGAAACTAACCATTAGGGATGTTGAAATGCCTATTGTTATCCTTGGGGACCCAGCCTACCCCTTAATGCCATGGCTCATGAAGCCATACACAGGCAGCCTGGACAGCAGTCAGGAGCTGTTCAACTACAGGCTGAGCAAGTGCAGAATGGTGGTAGAATGTGCATTTGGACGTTTAAAGGGTCGCTGGTGCAAGTTATTGACTCACTCAGACCTCAGCCAACCAATATCCCCATTGTTATTGCTGCTTGCTGTGTGCTCCACAATCTCTGTGAGAGTAAAGAGGAGACGTTTATGGTGGGGTGGGAGGCTGAGGCAAATCACCTGGCTGCTGATTACTCGCAGCCAAACACCAGGGTGATTAGAAGAGCACACCAGGAAGTGCTGGACATCAGAGAAGCTTTGAAAACCAGTTTCATGACTGGCCAGGCTACGGTGTGAAAGTTCTGTTTGTTTCTCCTTGATGAAAACTCACTCCCTTGATTGACTCATTCCCTGTAAGCAACCCACCCTCCCCCTTCGATCACAGCTTGCTTTCTAAGGAAATAAAGTAACTATTGTTTAAAAATCATGTATTCTTTATTAACTGATTATAAAAAGAGGGAGAGAACTGACGAGGTAGCCCGGGTGGGGTTTGGGAGGAGGATAGGAGGGAAGGAAAAGGCCACTTCAGAAGTTCAAAATAATGACTGCCTTTTGCTTTGGCTGTCCATTGGGGTGAAGTGGGCTGGTGCACGGAGCCTCTCCCCCAGTGATTTCCCTACACCCCCCCTGAATTTCCCCAATACCTCCCTCCCAGTTTGGTGAACTAGTTACATGCCAAACCTAGTGGCTGAACTTTGCGACTTTGTCCTCACCCACAACTATTTCACATTTGGGGACAATATATACCTTCAAGTCAGCAGCACTGCTATGGGTACCTGCATGGCCCATAGTATGCCAACATTTTTATGGCTGACTTAGAACAACGCTTCCTTAGCTCTCGTCTCCTAATGCCCCTACTCTACACTGATGACATCTTCATCATCTGGACCCATGGAAAAGAAGCCTTTGAGGAATTCCACCATGATTTCAACAATTTCCATCCCACCATCAATCTCAGCCTAGACCAATCCACACAAGCGGTCCATTTCCTTGACACTACTGTGCTGATAAGCGATGGTTACATAAACACCACCCTATATCGGAAACCTATTGATCGCTATACTTACCTACATGCCTCCAGCTTCCATCCAGGCTACACACACGATCCATTATCTACAGCCAAGCTCTAAGATACAACCGCATTTGCTCCAATCCCTCAGACAGAGACAAACACCTACAAGATCTCTATCAAGCATTCTTAAAACTATAATACCCACCTGCTGAAGTGAAAAAAAACAGATTGACAGAGCCAGAAGAGTACCCAGAAGTCACCTTCTACAAGACAGGCCAACACAGAAAATAACAGAATGCCACTAGCTGTTACCTTCAGCCCCCAACTAAAACCTCTCCAGCACAGCATCAAAGAGCTCTACAACCTATCCTGAAAGATGATCCCTCACTCTCACAGATCTTGGGAGACAGACCTGTCCTCGCTTACAGACAGCCCCCCCATCCCAACCTGAAGCAAATACTCACCAGCAATCACACACCACACAACAAAAACACTAACTCAGGAACCTATCCTTGCAA